>NC_036868.1:26172826-26218807 GCF_002910315.2 Salvelinus sp. IW2-2015 | reverse complement strand
TACTCCTACTGCTCTCTCCTCGTCTGCCCACGTGTTCTCGCACACCCCGAGAGCTTCTGGTCAGCGGGTGGTGGCACTGGGATCCTTCATCTCTCCCAAGTGGACATTCTCTCTTTCTCCCCTGACCCATCTGTCTATCGCCTCCTTTGAATTCCATGCTGTCACAGTTACCAGCCCTTTCAAGCTTAAAATCCTTATCAATTATCGCCCTCCAGGTTCCCTTGGAGAGTCATTCAACCATAGACAAAGTTCAAATATTTACATACACGGTATCAAAAAAAAGCAAATATACACACCTAGCAAATAACTCTACCAGCGCAGAGTTGTTTATTTTTAAAAATCATTTAGGGGGTTGTTGACACTAGAAGGTTATCTCATCATTAACCAAGCCTTGCAGGAGTGTTTGAACCTATGACTGGCAGAAACTGTTTTAATCGCAGCCAGTAGTTTTTTCCACTCTACCACTGCCGTATATAAAACATGTTCTGACCAGTACAACTCTTAAATCGACATCGCACAAAGTCTATGGCTCTGCCTCTTGTGGCGTCCGAAGAGTCCCTAGCTGAAGTAGAAAAAAAACAAAAACAGATACTGGGGGACTGTGCCATATAAGATTTTGTGGGCCAATCCCAACTTCAATTGAACAACCCTTTTATCACCCGTTAGCCACTAGAGTTCTCTGAGTTGAGAAGGGCCAACATGAGACAGAGGGCTCAGATTCAGTATTGTCCTTGCTATTATATTGTGTGCTGTTTATAGTTTGTACCAAGTAGTGAAAGCATAATCATAGTGAGGCTGCACTATTGCTATTGCAAGTGTTTTCAAGGTACCCTTATCCAGAAAATAGACAATCACCTACACCTAAAAACTCCTAGGGTTGATAAATTACCCTCAACTTCTTTAAATGTTTAAGAGAAAGCAGGTTATTCCCTATCCCTATCCCATACTCATACTGCACTCCTAACACTCCAGAGCCTCCAAGAAAATAGGTTGCTCCTTACACCTAAGCTAAGGCCGACATATGTTTTCTTCCATTACTTCTTAAAGTGTTTCAGAGAAAACAGGTTGCTCCCTATCCCATACACATATCGGCTGATGGTGGTATAGTACGTGGTGATGAAGAACTCCACCTCGGACGAGGAGGGGAAGTCGTAAGGGCTGAAGGCCAGGTAGAGGACCAAGTGGAGGGTACAGTCCATCTGGAACAACACCATGGCTGCTAAGATGCCCACCACCCCTTCTTTCTCGGAGGCTGCCCCCCTGCTGCACTTAACGCTGACACCCCCACCCTCCTCTACTCTAGCAGCATCTGGTGCATTCAAGGTGCATTAGGTGCATTAGGTGCATTCAACTAAAGTAGGTGAGACAAACACATATCAAGACACTGGGGGATTGGAAATGATGCAGACAATTACATTGATGGAAGCAACAATCTATCCGCAATATTAAAGCTGATCCACCCCCTACATGTTTTGTGTCAGCTGGACACCCCTATGAAAAGTGTGGTCAAAGACCACAGATCTGGAATCAGATCACTCTACCCCCAAAACTAACCTTATAAACCATTAGACTAGAGGGATAACAAAATATCTGACTCTGGATCAGTGGTTAGGGGGAACCTCTCCCGACTCCATGGGATTTACAGACCTTTACAATGAGACAGCTGGTCGCGGTGACGATGAATAGAAGCAGCCGATTGCAGAGCAGAATATAAAGGTACTTGTAGACTTGGTTAGTGGTCGGGCAGTTCTCCTTGGGACAGTGGAAGAAGTCTGGAGGGCAGCTGCCGTCATGTGTATAGTTATCCATATGACCGTCCAGGTTCATGAGATAGGGAAGGAGCTCCCAGGAGTATGGCTAGCATCACACACAGCCTACTCACAGCCCAGGCCAACCGGATGTTGTCCAGAAAGATGGGTAAGTTGCCCCTCGTCTCAGGATCTCAACGCCTCTGGTAACGGAAGATGCTGAAGAGGACGGTGAAGAGGATGCTGGCAATTTTGCCGAACACCAACATTTCAAACCAATAGAGCCAAACACATAACTTTATCTCCGCCTGACCAGGGCGCAAACTCATATAACCCTCCGCAGTGTAAGAAACAAGAAGCACTAGCAATAGCCTGGAAATAGCCCACCACTGACCAAGAAAAGCTAAGCCATCTGGGGTGACAGTACTTCTAGGTCTCAGGAAGGCCCTAGCAATGCACTTTAGCCATCAGCTGCTATACTACTTTACTCTCACCGGGAAGGACTTGAGCGGCCGGCAAGACCAGGTGGTGAGGATGGACGCAGAGCGCAATGACGTTGTGGTTGGTGGCAACGAGGTTGGAGGCAGTGAGGCCTGGGAGAAACACCTCGAAGGTCTTCAGACAGGAGATCTGGTTCTGTACTAAAGACAGGATCAGGACTACATAACCCACAATGCCCACGATGGAGATGAAGATCCTGAACACCAGGAGCTCAAGGGTGTCAACCACTTCTGTCTGTTGGAAACTTGGCCAATGTGTGTGTAAGAACCCTTTGCACAGCCAGCCAAAAGAATGGACTCCCTCTCTTGAGCCTGGTGCCTCTGCAGGTTGTTCCTTGCCACTGCTTCTGCTTGCTTGTTGGGAATCTAGGCCCAGATTATTTACAGACAGAACTATACACATCAAATTTGATTGATTGAGGAACCGTTGATCTATCCTTCTCCACACACCAACATACTGTTTGTGTGTGTTTGAGCTAGTGAGCTTGTAGATTATTTGTTCTCTACTTCATTGTACCTTTCTGCCTCAGTGACCTCAAGCTCTGTTGCCATGCCTTCTAAGGCATCTGATCCCAGACTGCTGATTGGTTAAGCTCATTCGGTGACAAGGAACCAGAGGATGCGAGGCCTGGGACTGAGAGTCCCTTAAATTGCACCTTGGAGCTTTTTTCGGAGAGCCTCAACTCTGAGATGAGCACACTGAGCCTAACTTTCAAGGTGTGCCACCGCATGCCACCCACAAATTAGCTTGCATAATTAAACTGGTTTGTTGCGTAACGAGGTTGATTTCCACCCATTCAACTCAACTCACACAATCTGCCTCTGTGTTATTACTTCCATGGCAAACATTTGTCACCTTAAAGCTTATGGAAGCAAAAAACAGTACATCCATGAATAGACCTCGTACTTAAGTTCTATTTAACCCTTTATTCAAGTCTGATGATCATTATATGGGTTGAATTCAGACTTAGGATGTAAAAGCTCATGAATAAAATCTCTCCACCCATTTAGAACGAAGTCAGACAAGTTCCATGTGAGACCCTTCTTGTGAGGACAACATGTAGAAATTAAATTAAGTTTATAGGTTAGCAACGTTTACAAAGTGGGGATTAATAGAGAGACTTTGCAAGGGGGAAAGGAGCGAGAGCAGATAATGTAGGCAACATTATCATCAGTATAGCATGCAGGTACAGTATTTGCACTTAGTGCACCTAAAACACACCTAGCTCAACATCACTGAACGTTCACTCATCCTTTCACCCTCTCCCAAGTTTCTCTTGTCAGTCCCTCAGACTCTCGCCCACTCTCTCATCGCGCTCTTCTGTACTTTAATACCCAATCCTCACTCCCTCATGTCTTTTTCATCAATCTCTCATCCCATTTTAGAGGGGCACATCTCAATAGTCTACAGTGGCACCCTCTCCTAACCTCCTTTTCTCCATCAGCACTGACAGGTTTGTTTTGAAAAACTTACCTGGTCTAATTTGAGGGGAGTGAATGAGAGCAGAAGGGCAGGGGTAACTTTTTAGAATGAGATGCTGTCAGAGAGACAGAGAGAGTCTGAAGTCAAGTGTTTACTGTTTGATGATGATCTGGTGCTTCTGTCACCAACCAAGGAGGGCCTACAGCAGCACCTAGATCTTCTGCACAGATTCTGACAGACCTGGGCTCTGGCAGTAAATCTCAGTAAGACATAAAAAATGGTGTTCCAAAAAAGGTCCAGTAGCTAGGACCACAAATACAAATTCCATCTAGACACTGTTGCCCTAGAGCACACAAAAAATGATACATACCTCGGCCTAAATATCAGCGCCACAGGTAACTTCCACAAAACTGTGAACGAGCTGAGAAACAAGGAAAGAAGGCCCTTCTATGCCATCAAAAGGAACATAACATTTGACATACCAATTAGGATCTGACTAAAAATACTTGAATCAGTTATAGAACTGTGAGGTCTGGGGTCCGCTCACCAAAAATAATTGACAAAATGGGACAAACACCAAATTGAGACTCTGCATGCAGAATTCTGCAAAAAATATTCTCTGTGTACAATGTAAAACACCAAATAATGCATGCAGAGCAGAATTAGGCCGATACGCGCTAATTATCAAAATCCAGAAAAGAGCCGTTAAATCCTACAACTACCTAAAAGGAAGCGATTCCCAAACTTCCATAACAAAGCCATCACCTACAGAGAGATGAACCTGGAGATAAGTCCCCTAAATAAGCTGGTCCTGAGGCTCTGTTCACAAACACAAACAGACCCCACAGAGCCACAAGACAGCAACACAATTAGACCCAACCAAATCATGAGAAAACTAAAAGATAATTACTTGATACATTGGAAAGAATTAACAAAAACACAGAGCAAAATATAATGTTATTTGGCCCTAACCAGAGAGTAAACAGTGGCAGAATACCTGACCACTTTGACTGACCCAAACTTAAGGAAAGCTTTGACTATGTACAAACTTAGCGAGCATAGCCTTGCTATTGAGAAAGGCAGACCTGGCTCTCAAGAGAAGACAGGCTATGTGCACACTGCCCACAAAATGAGGTGGAAACTGAGCTGCACTTCCTAACCTCCTACCAAATGTATGACCATATTAGAAACACATATTTCCCTCAGATTACACAGATCCACAAAGAATTTGAAAACAAACTCAATTTTGATAAACTCCCATATCTACTGGGTGAAATACCACAGTGTGCCATCACAGCAGCAAGATTTGTGACCTGTTGCCACAAGAAAAGGGCAGCCAGTGAACAACAAACACCATTGTATATACAACCCATATTTATGTTGATTTATTTTCCCTTTTGTACTTTAACTATTTGCACATCATTACAACACTGTATATAGACTTAATATGTCATTTTAAATGTCAGATGCAGACCGTTCGAATCACAGATGTTTATTTACAAAACAGGGAGCAGGCAAACGACAGGTCAAGGGCAGGCAGAGGTCAGTAATCCAGGGCAGTTTCAGTAAGGTACAGAACGGGAGGCAGGCTCAGGGTCAGGGCAGGCAGAGGTCAGTAATCTAGGGCAGTGTCAGTAAAGTACAGAACCGCAAGCAGGCTCAGGGCAGGCAGAGGTCAGTAATCTAGGGCAGTGTCAGATAGGTACAGAACAGCAGGCAGACTCAGGGTCAGGGCAGGCAGAATGGTCAAAACCATGAGGACGAGAAAACTCGAAACTCGAAAACGGGAAAACAAGCTGGTAGGACTTGACAAGACAAACTGGCAACAGACAAACAGAAAATGCAGTTATAAATACACAGGAGATAATGGGGACAAATGGGAGACACATGGCGGAGACAAGCATAAGACAGGTGAAACAGATCAGGGTGTGACAATACAAACAATACCCTCCCCTCTAGGGGCGCCACCTGGCGTCCTACCTGGGCACGTACCTGGTTGACCAGGGTGCCAGCAGCGGAACTCAGCAATGAGGGCTGGGTCCATGATGTTTCCTAGCCAGCACCTCTCCTCCGGGCCATAACCCTCCCAGTCAACCAAGTACTGGAATCCCCTGCCCCGAAGTCGAACACTCAGGAGGCGCCTCACTGTGTATGCCGGATGGTCGTCGATGAGACCGGGGAGAGGAGTGAGCCTGGAAACAGGAGACAACGGCTGTGAGAGAGGGTTTTAATTCTAGATACATGGAAAGTGGGACGTATACGGAGAGTGCGGGAGAGTGCGGGACAACAGAAGGCGAAAAGCAGAGGGGCATTAGAGATGGAGAAAGGCTAAAGTTTGCGGGACTCCACCCAGAGGGGCAGATCCCGAGTGAACACTCATACCCTCTACCCGAGACGATAGCGGGGAGCAGGGGTCCAGTGGCGGCCTGTCYCCGATACCTGGAGGTGGTCGTGAGGAGGTCGGACCGGGCTCTCTTCCAGGTCCGGCGACAGTGGCGGACAAACATCTGGGCCGGGGGTATGCTGACCTCTTCCTCCTGCTCAGGGAATAGCGGAGGATGATAACCCATGAAAGACTTGAACGGCGAGAGACCAGTGGCCGAGCAGGGAAGGGTGTTGTGGGCGTATTCCGCCCACATGAGTTGCTGGCTCCAGGTGGTGGGGTTGGCGGAGACGAGGCAATGAAGAGTCGTCTCCAGGTCCTGATTGGCTCGCTCCGACTGGCCGTTAGATTTGGTATGAAAACCGGAGGTCAGGCTGGCAATGCCCCAATGAGGGTGCAGAACGCCTTCCAGAACCGGGACGAGAAATGAGGACCGCGGTCAGAGACCATGTTCACCGGAAGTCCATTGATCCGGCGTGCTGCACCATGAGCTGGGCCGTTTCCTTGGCTGAGCGTAACTTGGGAAGGGGAATAAAATGGGCAGTTTTGGTTAACCTATCCACCACCGTGAGGATAGTGGTGTTGCCATCTGATGGATGGAGACCCGTGACGAAGTCCAGGGATATATGGGACCAGGGGCGGTGAGGAATGGGAAGAGGTTGAAGGAGAAGGAGGACATAGTTTTATTCTGGGCACACACGGCAGGCGGCGACGAACGCGGAGACGTCAGGAACTAAGGTGGGCCACCAAAAACGTTGTCGTACAAAGGCCAGGGTCTGTATTTCAAGGCCTACCTTCAAACTCACTGCCGCTTTGCTTGATATCATGGGAAAATCAAAAGAAATCAGCCAAGACCTCAGAAAAAAACTGTTTTTCCAAACGCCTGAAGGTACCACGTTCATCTATACAAACAATAGTACGCAAGTATAAACACCATGGGACGACGCAGCCATCATATCGCTCAGGAAGGAGATGCGTTCTGTCTCCTAGAGATGAACGTACTTTGGTGTGAAAAGTGCAAATCAATCTCAGAACAACAGCAAAGGACCTTGTGAAGATTCTGGAGGAAACAGGTACAAAAGTATATATCAGCAGTCAAATAGTCCTATATTGACATAACTGAAGGCCGCTCAGCAAGGAAGAAACCACTGCTCCAAAACCGCCATATAAAAGCCAGACTACGGTTTGCAACTGCAGATGGGGACAAATTGTACTTTTTGGAGAAATATCTTCTGTTCTGATGAAACAAAAATAGAACTGTTTGGCCATAATGACCATCGTTATGTTTGGAGGAAAAAGGGGGAGGCTTGCAAGCTGAAGAACACCATCCCAACCGTGAAGCTGGGATGGTGACGCTTTAAGGCCCTCCCCCGCCCCCTTTCGGAAAAGCTGACCACGACTCATTTTGTTGATTCCAGTCACAAACAGAAACTCAAACAACAAGCTCCCGCACTCAGTCTGTTCAACGCTGGTCCGACCAACTTGAATCCACGCTTCAAGACTGCTTCGATCACGCGGATTGGAATATGTTCCGCATCGCGTCCAACAACAATATTGACGAATATGCTGATTCGGTGAGCGAGTTCATTAGGAAGTGCATTGACGATGTCGTACCACAGCAACGATAAAAACATTCCCAAACCAGAAACCGTGGATTGACGGCAGCAATCGCGTGAAACTGAAAGCGGCGAACCACTGCTTTTAACCAGGGCAAGGTGACCGGAAGCATGACCGAATACAAACAGTGTAGCTATTCTCTCCACAAGGCAATCAAACAGGCTAAGTCTCAGTACAAGAACAAAATCGAGTCGCAATTCAACAGCTCAGACACAAGAGGTATGTGGCAGGGTCTACAGTCAATCACGGATTACAAAAGAAAACCAGCCCCGTCGCGGACCAGGATGTCTTGCTCCCAGACAGGCTAAACAACTTTTTTGCCCGCTTTGAGGACAATACAGTGCCACTGACACGGCCCCTACCAAAACCTGCGGGCTCTCCTTCACTGCAGCCGAGGTGAGTAAAACATTTAAACGTGTTAACCCTGCAAGGCTGCAGGCCCAGACGGCATCCAGCCGCGTCCTCAGAGCATGCGCAGACCAGCTGGCTGGTGTGTTTACGGACATATTCAATCAATCCTTATCCCAGTCTGCTGTTCCCACATGCTTCAAGAGGGCCACCATTGTTCCTGTTCCAAGAAAGCTAAGGTAACTGAGCTAAACGACTACCGCCCCGTAGCACTCACTTCCGTCATCATGAAGTGCTTTGAGAGACTATCAAGGACCATATCACCTCCACCCTCGGACACCCTAGCCCACTCCAATTTGCTTACCGACCCAATAGGTCCAGACGACACGCAATCGCAACCACACTGCACACTGCCCTAACCCATCTGGACAAGAGGAATACCCATGTGAGAATGCTGTTCATCGATTACAGCTCAGCATTTACACCATAGTACCCTCCAAACTCGTCATCAAGCTCGAGACCCTGGGTCTCGACCCCGCCCTGTGCAACTGGGTCTGGACTTCCTGACGGGCCGCCCAGGTGGATGAGGTAGAAACATCTCCACCCCGCTGATCCTCAACACTGGGGCCCCACAAGGGTGCGTTCTGAGCCCTCTCTGTACTCCCTGTTCACCACGACTGCGTGGCCATGCACGCCTCCAACTCAATCATCAAGTTTGCGGATGACACTACAGTGGTAGGCTTGATTACCAACAACGACGAGACGGCCTACAGGGAGGAGGTGAGGGCCTCGGAGTGTGGTGTCAGGAAAATAACCTCACACTCAACGTCAACAAAACAAAGGAGATGATTGTGGACTTCAGGAAACAGCAGAGGGAGCACCCTATCCACATCGACGGGTCAGTAGTGGAGAAGGTGGAAAGTTTTAAGTTCCTCGGTGTACACATCACGGAAAACTGAATTGGTCCACCCACACAGACAGCGTTGTGAAGAAGGCGCAGCAGCGCCTCTTCAACCTCAGGAGGCTGAAGAAATTCGGCTTGTCACCAAAAGCACTCACAAACTTCTACAGATGCACAATCGAGAGCATCCTGTCGGGCTGTATCACCGCCTGGTACGGCAACTGCTCGCCACAACCGTAAGGCTCTCCAGAGGGTAGTGAGGTCTGCAGAACGCATCACCAGGGGCAAACTACCTGCCCTCCAGGACACCTACACCACCCGATGTCACAGGAAGGCCATAAAGATCATCAAGGACAACAACCACCCAAGCCACTGCCTGTTCACCCCGCTATCATCCAGAAGGCGAGGTCAGTACAGGTGCATCAAAGCAGGGACCGAGAGACTGAAAAACAGCTTCTATCTCAAGGCCATCAGACTGTTAACAGCCACCACTAACATTTAGCGGCGCTGCCAACATACTGACTCAACTCCAGCCACTTTAAAAATGGGAATTGATGGAAATTATGTAAAAATGTACACTAGCCACTTTAAGCAATGCCACTTAATACAATGTTTACATACCCTACATTACCCATCTCATAATGTATATACTGTACTCTATATCATCTACTGCATCTTGCCATCTTTATGCAATACATGTACCACTAGCCACTTTAAACTATGCCACTTTATGTTTACATACCCTACAGTACTCATCTCATATGTATATACCGTACTCTATACCATCTACTGCATCTGCCATGCCGTTCTGTACCACCACTCATTCATATATCTTTATGTACATATTCTTTATCCTTTACACTTGTGTGTGTGTGTAAGGTAGTAGTTGTGGAATTGTTAGGTTAGATTACTGTTGGTTATTACTGCATTGTCGGAACTAGAAGCACAAGCATTTCGCTACACTCGCATTAACATCTGCTAACCTGTGTATGTGACTAATAAAATTTGATTTGATTTGATTTGAAGCGCAGGGGTGAGCAATCATGTTGTGGGGTGCTTTGCTGCAGAAGGGACTAGTGCACTTCACAAATAGATGGCATCATGAGGATAGAACATGATATGGATATATTGTCAAGTTATTGTCAAGGTATTGGAGTGGCCATACACAAGCCCTGACCTCAATCCCATAGACAATTTGTGTGCAGAACTGAAAAGCATGTGAGAGCATGGAGGCCTACAAACCTGACTCATTACACATCTGTCAGGAGGGATGGGCCAAAATTCACCCAATTTATTGTGGGAAGCTTGTGGAAGGCTACCCGAAACGTTTGACCCAAGTTAAACAATTTAAAGGCAATGTAACAAAATACCAATTGAGTGTATGTAAACTTCTGACCCACTGGGAATGTGATGAAAGAAATAAAATCTGAAATAAACTACTATTATTCTCACATTTCACATTCTTAAAATAAAGTAGTGATACTGACTTAAGTTATCGGGAATTTTTACTAGGATTAAATGTCAGGAATTGTGAAAAACTGAGTTTAAATGTATTTGGCTAAGGTGTATGTAAAATTCCGACTTCAACTGTGTATATATATATATATATATAGTACCAGTCAAAAGTTTGGACACACCTACTCATTCAAGGGTTTTTCTTTATTTGTACTATTTCTACATTTTAGAATAATAGTGAAGACATCAAAACTATGAAATAACACATATGGAATCAAGTGGTAACCAGAAAAGTAACCACTCCATCACTCTCCTTCAAATAGCCCTTACACAGCCTGGTGGGGTGTTGGGTCATTGTACTGTTGAAAAAAAATGATAGTCCCACTAAGCGCAAACCAGATGGCATGGCTGGTTAAGTGTGCCATCTAAATAAATCACAGACAGTGTCACCAGCAAAGCACCACCACACCATCACACATCCTCCTCCATGCTTCACGGTGGGAACCACACATGCAGAGATCATCCATTCACCTACTAAATTATTCCTTGTGTTATTTCATAGTTTTGATGTCTTCACTATTATCCTACAATGTAAAGCTAGGACAATGAATTCGTTTTCACCCAGACAACACAGGATTTTTTTGCCTAAAATACATTTGAAATATTCTACATTGTAGGAGCAGATCCCACTGCAATTGTGTGGCTTATGGTATTATATTTGGACAGGAAGCAAACCCGGGCGCTGGTGTAAAATGCAAACACCCTATGCATTGTGCCAATAGGGTTAACCCACTTGCTGGGAATTATAACATGGCTCATATAGCGAGGATCAATAAAATAATAGACATTGTATCATAACTCCACCATTAAATCAAATGCTGCAGGAATGGGACACATTTTAGCTTCCGTCTCATTCGCCTTAGTGTTTTTTATGGGGTGGTTGGGGGTGGGGGGGGGGGTAGTTTAGTGTTAGCAGTGTACACGGTTAGGCAATAGAGTACTAGGATACACTTCCACATTCCATCCCTAGGTGGTATCACCAACCAGGTCATGGGATGTGCTCTGCCAGGAAGCCTTGACAAGCACATCAGGTGCAGGCAATTAAGAAGATCGTCAGCCGCTAGGAAGAGGAAGAGAGGCCCAACTCGGCTGAAAACCCTCAAGCATGTAGAGTTTTTTAATTGTTTTGCCCACCAAACAAGGAGTTTTTGTATTGAGGTCAATGAGAGAGTGTCGAATTTGGTCAACAAAATAATTAAATACTTATTTTCTACGTAAGGTTTATTTGATCGAATGGAAGTTTTGTAATGCTTAAGATGTTACGAGTGTACTGATATAAGTACGACAGCAAATTTGAGAAAAAACACTTTATATCGGAGTCTAGAGACGGCTATGCATATTCATGAAATGAGGCTGGGAGCATAGCATCTCTCTCCATTGAATACAGGCGGTTGACATTAACAACCTTCATCGAATATTAAAAAAAGGATTACAATAATGAGATGTACCCACCAATCCAAAGAAAGGATAGGCGGGAGCTAGACATCCCGCCACGCCACTTTGTGGACAACAACTCCAATTGTTAGGGCAAAGAGATGTACACTATATATACAAAAGTATGTGTACAACCCTTCAAATTAGTGGATTTGTCTATTTCAGCCACACCCGTTGCTGACAGGTGTATAAAATCAAGCACAAAGCCATGCAATCTCCATAGACAAACATTGGCAGTAAAACGACCTTACTGAAGAGTTTAGTGACTTTCAATGTGGCATCCTATGGTGGCATCCATCATAGGATGCCACCTTTCCAACAAATCAGTTTGTCAAATTACTGCCCTGCTAGAGCTGCACCGGTCAACTATAAGTGTTGCTATTGTGAAGTGGAAACGTCTAGGAGCAACAACGGCTCAGGTGTGAAGTGGTAGGCCACACAAGCTCACAGAATGGGACCTCCAAGTACTGAAGCACGTAAAAATCGGCTGTCCTCAGTTGCAACACTCACTACCAAGTTCCAAACTGCTTCAGAAAGCAACGTCAGCACAAGAACTGAAACACGAAATGGGTTTCCATGGCCGAGCAGCCGCACACAAGCCTAAGATCACCATGCCCAAGCATCGGCTGGAGTGCTGTAAAGCTCGCCGACATTGGACTTTGGAGCAGTGGAAATGCGTTCTCCGGAGTGATGAATCACGCTTCACCATCTGGCAGTCCGATGGACAAATCTGTGTTTGGCTGATGCCAGGAGAACGCTACCCGCACCAATGCATAGTGCCAACTGTAAAGTTTGGTGGAGCAGGAATAATGTCTGGGGCTGTTTTTCATGGTTTAGGCTTTCTTATTTCAGCATGACAATGCCCCCGTGCACAAACCGAGGTCCACACAGAAATGGTTTGTAGAGGTTTTGGAAGAACTTGACTGGCCTGCACAGAGCCCTGACCTCAACCCAGTCAAAGACCTTTGGGATGAATTGGAACACCAACTGTGAGCCAGGCCTAATCGCCCAACATCAGTGACCGACCTCACTAATGCTCTTGTGGCTGCTACAGGGACTTTCTTCCATTCAATGTTCCAACATCTATTGGAAAGCCTTCCCAGAAGAGTGAAGGCTGTTATAGCAGCAAAGGGGGGACCAACTCCATATTAAGGCCGATGATTTTGGAATAAGACGTTCAACAAGCAGATGTCTACTTACTTTTGGTCATGTAGTGTATCTTGTCAGTATATCCATAATCTTTGTCATCAGTCAGTGTCCCAGCCTCCAGAGCTGTGAGGCTGCTGGTTGGTTTGGTGGCCATGATGCCTTTTGTTAGGTTTTGAGTCTTTAGTTTGGGCATGCCTGTTTGTAGTTGCTGACTCAATCAAAGCCAGTATTAGAGCGACATCAAGCCTCTTTAGCCTTACCTGTATTTGCCACCCAAAGATTTTAAAGACCATTGAGCAGGCTAGGTAGTTGTGCATTAATGAACAAACTGTAATGCTGATTGGGATTTTTGTGTGTAGTGATAGTCTCCAGATCCCATACAGTGCATTCGGAAAGTATTCAGACCCCTTGACTTTTTCCACATTTTGTTACGTTACAGCTTTATTCTAAAATTGATTATTTTCCCTCATCAATATACACACAATACCCCCCATAATGACAAAGCAAAAACTGTTTTTTATAAATATTTGGAAATGTATTAAAAATTAAAATATCACATTTACATAAGTATTCAGACCCTTTACTTTGTTGAAGCACCTTTAGTGCCTTAGACTGCTGTGCCACTCTGGAGGCCCTGTTGAAGCACCTTTGGCAGCGATTACAGCCTCGAGTCTTCTTGGGTGTGACGCTACAAGCTTGGCACACCTGTATTTGGGGAGTTTCTCCCATTCTTCTCTACAGATCCTCTCAAGCTCTATCAGGTTGGATGGGGAGTGTAGCTATTTTCAGGTCTCTCCAGAGATGTTAGATCAAGTTCGGGCTCTGGCTCGGCCACTCAAGGACATTCAGAGACTTGTCCCGAAGCCACTCCTGCATTGTCTTGGCTGTGTGCTTAGAGTCGTTGTCCTGTTGGAAGGTGAACCTTCACCCCAGTCTGGTGTCCTGAGAGCTTTGGAGCAGGTTTTCATCAAGGATTTCTCTGTACTTTGCTCCGTTCATCTTTCCCTCGATCATGACTTGTCTCCAAGTCCCTGCCGCAGAAAAACATCCCCACAGCATGATGCTGCCTCCACCATGCTTCACCGTAGGTATGGTGCCAGGTTTCCTCCAGATGTGACGCTTGGCATTCAGGACAAAGAGTTCAATCTTGGTTTCATCAGACCAGAGAATATTGTTTCTCATGGTCTGACAGTCCTTTAAGTGCCTTTTGGCAAACTCCAAGTGGGCTGTCATGTGCCTTTTACTGAAGAGTGGCTTCTGTCTGGCCACTCTACCATAAAGCCCTGATTGGTGGAGTGCTGCAGAGATGGTTGTTCTTCTAGAAGGTTCTCCCATCTCCTCAGAAGAACTCTGGAGCTCTTGTTCACCTCCCTGACCAAGGCCCTTCTCCCCCGATTTCTTGACCGGGCGGCCAGCTCTAGGAAGAGTCTTTGTGGTTCCAAACTTCTTCCATGTAAGAATCATGGAGGCCACTTTGTTCTTGGGGATTCTTCAATGCTGCAGAAATGTTTTGGTACCCTTCCCCGGATGACACAATCTTGTCTCGGAGCTCTACAGAATTCCTTCGAGAAAATGGCTTGGTTTTCGCTCTGACATGCACTGTCAACTGTGGGACCTTATATAGACAGGTGTGTGTGCCTTTCCAAATCATGTCCAATCAATTGAATTTACCACAGGTGGACTTCAATCAAATTGTAGAAACAAATTAGCAAAAAAACAATGTTTTCGCTTTGTCATTATGGGGTGCTATGTGTAGATTGATGAGGATTAGTTTTTATTTAAATCCTTTTAGAATAAGGCTGTAATGTATCAAAATGTGAAAAAAGGGAAGGGGTCTGAATACTTTCCGAATGCATTGTATAAAAAGATGGTCAGAACCATGTTTGTGTAGGCCTGTGATTCCTCATAATGGAAAATGTAAATTTCCCAGAGGATAGCTTGTGTTTTGAGTGTCTCCACCTGCTATTTTTGTGGTAGCATTGTTGTCWATAATGTATGGAAGCCCAAATGTCAATACTATCAAAAAATTGAGAAACGTAAATCAAGATACTTTGAGATACTATCTAAAATGTTTAGATACTCTGTAAACATTTTGAGCTACTATCAAACAGTTTTTAGATAGTATCATGTAAGTCAAAATTTCAAGATACTGACTTGAAATTTAGAGATACAAATTTGAAATTCTTAGATAGTAGAACATTATCCCCTGTGATCTTATACCCGTGATCTCTGTTTGTCTGTTGCCAGTTCGTCTTGTCTCGTCAAGTCTACCAGCGTTTTTCCCGTACTCCTCTCTAGTCCCTGTTTTCTAGTTTTCCTGGTTTTGACCATTCTGCCTGCCCTGACCCTGAGCCTGCCTGCTGTTCTGTACCTTTCGGACTCTACTCTAGATTACCAGACTGCATCTGGGTCTTATCCAGAGGTCTGATAGTACAAACTGGCCATGACTGACCCAGCAGACTCAAACCAGCTCCGCAAGGCCATCTCCTCCCAAAAAGCCACCATTGGGTGACATGAGGAGTTACTTTGAGGTCTTCTGGATGGATTCCAGACCTTGGCAGAACGCCATGACTGTGCCTTGAATACATTACTGGAGCAATTCCGCGGATTATCTGTGAAGCAGCCGGCCACGACAGTAGCCTCCCAGCCCCCAATAACACCACTGTCAGCAGTGCGTCCCTCCAGGCCACCCCGGCTTCCCGAGAACCCTGCTTACCTCCTCCGAAACGCTTTGCAGGAGGGTCAGGAACCTGTCGGGCGTTTCTCTCCCAGTGTTCCTGTCAGGACCCGGTTACGAACTCGGGTCTCCGGTGTGAGAAACAGTCACTTAGCAAACTGAGCCACAAATAGTCGGCAGAACCCAGAAGAAGAAGAGGCAGACACAGCAGTACTGTTTTAATAAAGTAAAAAGGAAAGGAATCCCTGTTCGACACATTCCTTCATGGATTATCGGAGGAGGTTAAGGACGAGCTCACAGCCTATGGAGCTGCCTATGGATCTCGATTCGCTCATCGCCTTGACCATCCGGATCGATGGGCGGCTACGGCAACGTAAGAGGGAGAGGAGGTCTGATTCTAGTCCCAATCGCTCGCACAAGGATCCCCCTTGCTTCCGAGGAACTCCGGAAGTCCCCGGCGTCTTACGCCCCCGGGAGGATTCAAGCTTACCCGAGTTCCCCCGAGAGTCTCCGAGGTCTGCCGACTTCGCCTTTTTCGGAGCTGATGCAACTCGGCAGAGCTAGGCTGTCTCCAGCCACACGCTTACGCAGACTTAACACCCAGAGTTGTCTGTATTGCGGAACTGCCGGTCATTATGTGTTACCTGTCCTTTAAAGAGACCAGGCTCATCAGTAGGTACGAGTACTCTGGTGGGCCATACGGATAATTGTTCTTCTCCCCTTACTCGCACCCCTCTCCAACTCAAGGTCATGAGTTGTCAACTCGAGCACAATTAATCTGTGCATCAGTCTGATCAACTGTAGCCTACTGATAACAACCACAGCTGCAGGTAGTCTAGAGAAGCCTATGCGCTCTGATCCCCTCTGGCCAGAGGAAATGAGGCGGTAACGTCATGTATTTATAGCCTAAGCTATGTATTTATAGCCTAAAATAGGCCTATTTATTTGTGTTAAGAGAATGTGATTAAATTTGGTTTATATTCAAACTTCGGGTGGCTAGGTTACCAAGACTCAATCCAAAATGATTGACTGGAATGAATGAATCAACACAATAGTGATGACATACGGTGTGAGTAACTTTTTAATTAGAGAGGTAATGATGCAACCCTGCATAAAGCAAGCTCAGCCCTGTTAGTTCAGTTTAAACAAATCTGGTCCCATCATAGCCCATATAAAACTGTTTACAGCTGATTTACTACTGTCTGGTAAACTATGTTTATTACTAGGGCCCAGAGTTTTACCTGGTTAAGTTAGCCTACCAGATCAGGAAAACTTGGAGCCCCAGGGCAACACCTCTGAAATCACCACAGAATTTGTTACAAAGAAAGAAACCTATCCTATAAGTATGGTCTACTATCTCACATTTTTTGTTAGTATCTCGAAATTTGAACGTGCTTATCTCGAAATTTCGACTTACTATCTAAAAATTGAGATACTATCTCGACATTTTTTGATAGTAGGCTATCAACATAAAAAGAATAGTTGCGTGAATGGGCTTCCAAAATCATGGATGTATGTTTATAACTCAAGCTAGGCTATGCCTATGCTATAAAAAGTAGCACGCAGGGGACCCATAATTGCCCTTGCCCATTATTGCTGTTGAACAGTTGCCTGGCCAAGCGCTGGTGCCCCTTTAAAAGGCTCTCCATGTTGCCCTCACATGTGATCGGACATACAGAGGCTCCTGGATGATGCTGTTATGTAAAACACACTACACTGCAAAAATAAGGTGTTTTATTTAACATGCCGCAGAAAATACTAAAGCGTATTTTTTTTCTCTCCTGCTTTGAAGACCGTTCGGCTGAGGATTGTTACACTTTTCACTGCCAGTGCAATAGATTAGGCTAACAACACTTCGGCTGCGAGCAGTCTTGTTTGTGACTGGTGCACAACTGAAAACTGCCTTGCACTGCCATAACGGATAAAGCGACGTGTTTCTCTACACTTCAGCCCCCCCCAATCAGCGGTATCAACTCGTGTGTGGAAATAGATCCGTGTTTGAGTTGATGTAACGCTGGTAAACAGTTACAAGGAGTATGCTACCTTTCGGAGAATAGGAGGGTGGTTGGAGTGGTTTGCTTCTTTCGTCATTTTTGGGGGGGTTCCTCGAAGAGTGTAGGAAGGCTAGAGGAAGCCAAATGTAATAATTCGACAACATTGACTTTCGCGGAAGGCTGAGTGAGACAAACACTTAAAGTCAAGAACAGAAGCCAGCAACCCCAGCGTCGGACTAACGTTGGAAGCTAGTTCGTCGTGTTTAGCGACATATCTACCTCTAACAACAAGGTGTCCTGGTCAGGATTATACTGTAGATAGCATACCTATATATTGTAAACTTGCCTAGGGAGGAGAGTGCCACAGAGACCCACACGGGTGAGTAGCTTGTGTTGCTATCTCTTTTGAGTTGTTTTGGGGAGTACGTTAGCTAGCTAATGTCAGTAAACTAGCTCATACGATTTAGTTGTTCTTCCATTGATGGCGTTTGCAGTGTTTTTGTTTCGAGTCGAGTGTATGGGCATTCACGAGGCAAATGGCCATGGAAATAGGAAGATGTTTTGGGGAGTGGTAGCTACTTGGCTGTGCAGCCAGACAGCGTGCGCGATGTACACTGCCTGGCCATCCACGCCAGCTCGGCTACTGTAACTGCTACTCGTGTTAGCCAAGTGAGAAWTCGAGCAATAACAGACTCGATGTTGTAGATATGATCCTAAAGCATGCATTCGTTTTGATGTATGGTGTAGTTAGCAATGCGTGGATGTTAGTCTTCTGAGACTACAATATTATCCATCGTGAAACGGTCATTATTGGCTTGCATGCTCAACAGGAGAATACAATTAGACTAATTGGATAGGTAGACTGCTTAACTTTGTCCTTATGATCCCTTCTAACATGTGTTAAGCTTATTGAACCTATATCGGTATTTTATTTGTCGCATGTTTCTCTGTCAGTATCATGTTAGTGTGTGCGCARTACACGGGTAGGCAGGAGAAACGAAAAAGTGCGCAGATCAGTTCGCTATTTTGCATAATCTAGCGTTGATATCACATCTGTTCTTACATTGAGTTCCACAGATGCTGATGAAGATGCTTAACTTTTCAAATGAGAACATTTCTTCTGCAGTTTGAATTGTGGGTGAACCAATGGTCATTCACTCACTGTGACACATGCAGCCAGGTGCATTGCATAGTCGATGTCACAATATCTGATGGCCAACGTTCCATTTACGGCATAGAGATGACATCATGCATGCATTTCATTCCCACAGAGTTTGCGTTGTAACGTGCCTTCCAGGTTATTAACTAACTTGTGAGCTCCTATTAGTTGAAACGGTGGTTGCCTGCTAAGTGATGACATTCAAGCTAATGAACTGCCATATTATGCAGACAATCACAGGAATTGGCCAGCATATTTATCTATCATTGGTTAAATCAAAACTACTGCTCACCTATGACCTGAACATGTCACTCGACTACTGCAATAATGTGGCATAATTGTCATTTCAGTTGTTATGGGAGCTGACTACTGTTCGCCTACGTTGTAACAATATTGATTGTTGAGAATTGTTACATTTCCATTGGCGTCAAGGTTGAGGGCTCAGGTTGAAGGGGGATTTTGAGTGACTGCTGAAGGGATTTAAAAACATCTGAGTGTGAGACTGAGCAGCATGTCACACCATCACCTCCGATGCAATGAGTCCATGTCCACGGGTACTGTATAAGCTGTTGAGGCGATGCTGAAAACTGGTTTTGAACTTTTGAAGAATTCTGTAGATGCCCTAACCCCACCCCCCCCCCCCACACACACACACACACACTGAAGGGGGATTTTGAGTGACTGCTGAAGGGATTTAAAAACATCTGAGTGTGAGACTGAGCAGCATGTCACACCATCACCTCCGATGCAATGAGTCCATGTCCACGGGTACTGTATAAGCTGTTGAGGCGATGCTGAAAACTGGTTTTGAACTTTTGAAGAATTCTGTAGATGCCCTAACCCCCCCCCCCCCCCCCCCACACACACACACACACACATTGTATCTCTCACTGGTGTAGATTAAGTTTGTGGTGCAATTACAGCAAGCCCAGTCAGACCTGTATGGATGACAAGAGAATGGGAACTATGTCATTTAAAGGTGTCACTGTGGTAAAACTCCCCTGCAAACAACAACAGGGAAATGTACCTTGCCATTTAGGTAGGTGGGGAAGATGGTACAGCATGGATGTGTCATCAGATAAATGGTCTGGGAAATTACCACTTTGTATTAGTCACTCTGCTTCTCTCCTTCCTGCTACATCTTACCAGAGCTGGAAAAACAACTCGGATAGTTTGCCTTATTTCACCATTTGTAAGGATTTGGGTTTCCTTGTTTTGGTTTTCATTTTACTGAAGCAATGTTGGTCTATTTGCAGGTTTAGGCATTGGTTAAACAAATGAATGGCTACTCMTTGACACCCTGGTTTATTGCAGTTTAGACATTAATCTCTGGGTATATAAAAGTTATTCTTCAGTCACTAGCTGTAGTTGTCTTGAGTGTTAGCCTAATGCAAACTTTGGTTGTGTCAGAGGTTTTCATCACTTTCTAATGCAGTGGACTCCTGATAAATGTACCTGTGTTCATTTTGGCAACAAAAATTGTGACATTTGTCTAACACCTATTTTTCAGTGGCAATTGATGAGACTATAACTGACTAAATGGACCCATAAACTATAACTAAACGAAAAGATGTTTAATTTCACTGTGACAATCTGACTACTAAGTGGACCGGACAGTAGTTTTTGGAGAGATTGGGAGATTCTCAGTGATAAGCAGCGCAGTTCTGTTCAGCAGTTGGAAGGAATTGGCACAAACAGCCTATATCACGAAGGCGCCACCAGTCTTCTACACTGAACACAAATATAAAGGCAACTTGCAACAATTTCTAAGATTTTACTGAATTACAGTTCATATTAGGAAATCAGTCAATTTAAATAAATTCATTAGGCCCTAATCTATGGATTTCACATGACTGGAAATGCAATTATGCATCTGTTTGTCACAGATACCTTTAAACAAAAGTAGGGGCAGCCTCGTGTAACATTACACATCTCCTTCCCATAGAGTTGATCAGGCTGTTGTTTGTGGAATGATGTCCCACTCCTCTTCAATGGCAGTGTGAATTACTGGATATTGGCGGGAATTGGAACACACTGTTGTACACGTCGATCCAGAGTATCCCGAACGTTGCTCAATGGGTGTCCTGTCTGAGTATGCAGGTCATGGAAGAACTGGGACATTTGCAGCTTCCAGGAATTGTTTACAGATCCTTGCGACATGGGGCCGTGCATTATCATTCTGAAACATGAGGTGATGGAGACGAATGAATGGCACGAAAATGGGCCCCAGGATCGTGTCAGATCTCTGTGAATTCAAATTGCCATCGATAAAATGCAATTGTGTTCATTGTCCATAGCTTATGCCTGACCATACCACGGGGCACTTTGTTCACAACGTTAACATCGGTAAACCATTCAGCCATACTGCTATCTGCCCAGTACAGTTGAAATTATTTGATTTGATTAATCCGTGAAGAGGACACTGCTCCCAGTGGTGATCAAAAATTAGCATTTGCCTACTGAAGTTGGTTACGATGCCTAACTGCAGTCAGATCAAGACTCTGGTGAGGACAACAAGCACGCAGATAAGTTTCCCTGAGATGGTTTCTGACAATTTGTGCAGACATTCTTCGGTTGTGCGAACCCACAGTTTCATCAGCTGTCCGGGTGGCTGGTCTCAGACGATTTTGCAGTTGAAGAAGCCAGATGTGGAGGTCCCGGGGTAGCGTGGTTACACGTGGTCTGCGGTTGGGAGGCTGGTTGGACGTACTGCCAAATTCTCAAAAATTATGTTGGAGGCTGCTTTTGGTAGAGAAAATAACATTCTCTGGCAAAAGCTTCGGTGGACATTCCTGCAGTCAGCATGCCAATTGCACGCTCACTCAACTTGAAACATCCGTGGCATTGTGTTGTGACACAACTGCACATTTTAGTGGCCTTTTGTCCCCAACACAAGGTGCACCTTTGTAATGGTCATGCTGTTTAATCGGCTTCTTGAAATGACACACCTGCCAGGTGGATGGATTATCTTGGCAAAGGAGAAATGCTTAACATTTGACATTTCTTGGGTCTTTTTATTTCAGCACATGAAACATAGGACCAACACTTTACATGTCTGTATTTTTGTTCAGTGTAGGTAACTAGGCAAAGGGTAGCTAAGAAACACAAGATGCTTTACAAAATTAAAAACAATGGCAGCATTGAGTTTAGTAGTCTAGCTATGTTTTTCTCTGCCTAGAGTAGAGAAAAGTAGTATGTCTTTGAATTTGTAGTATCACTCAACCCTCCTACATTTCATAGCCAGGTTCTGTAGACAGGTTTCTTCCTCAAATGGCTTGATAGCCCTTACCATTCAAAATATATTTTTTATTTCTATCGTGCTTTGGTGGTCTGTATTTTACGTTCATAAAGGATGTTGCGGGCTGTTTTAAAACTAGGCTACTTGCAGACCGGACTGGTAACATGACCAGTAACCTACAGTGCACTCAAAGTATTCAGACCCCTTGACTTTTTCCACATTTTGTTAGGTTACAGCCTTATTATAAAATTGATTTAAATAGTTTTTTCCCCCATCAATCTACACACTACCCCATAATGACAAAGTAAAAACATGTTTAGATTTTTTTATGTGTGCAAATTTATATTTATATATATATATAAAAAAAAAAAAATGAAATCACATTTTAGTATTCAGAACRTCTGTAGTTTTGAAGCACCTTTGGCAGCGATTACAGCCTCGAGTCTTCTTGGGTGTGACACTACAAGCTTGGCACACCTGTATTTGTGGAGTTTCTCCCATTCTTCTCTGCAGATCCTCTCAAGCTCTGTCAGGTTGGATGGGGAGCGTCGCTGCACAGCTATTTTCAGGTCTCTCCAGTAGAGGTCGACCGATTTATGATTTTTCAATACCGATTTATTGGAGGACAAAAAAAGCCGATACCGATTAATCGGCCAATTTATATTAAAAAAAGTTAAAAAAGTTAAAATAAATAAATATATATATCATACACACACACACACACACACATGTTTGTAATAATGACAATTGCAACAATACTGAATGAACAATGAACACTTATATTTTAACTTAATATAATACATAAATACACACACGCGCACACAGCTCTGAAGTGACAATGATACTGAAGAGGAGTATCCTACTGCTTAGGAGACATACTCTCAACTGTTTGAATAAAAATAGAGTTTAAGTTACCTGTGATGAATGTTGAAAACAAAAACTTTAATTTCTATATGCAGGAAATCCTATTTTAATAATGGGCATGGTAAGAATTGACAACCAAAGTGCGAGTCATAATTCCCATGACACCTTCTAGCAAAATCTGAAAAGTGGTTCCTTCATTTATTCCATAGGATATTTTTAGATTCACTTAAAATAAGGTCTGTGTTTCGTATAGGCTTACATCACCGTGCCAATTTTATAACTGTAGATATCCATAGGACAAGGTAACTCTGATCAATATTGGCTAAATATAAGCGAAGATGAAACCATTTGTAGAGTGGATTTATGAAAATATGTTGACAAACGTTACCTTATCCTAGTGAGATTTACACGGGTATCAAAACGTCGAGGCGGTTTAAGCCTGCACGAAACACAGACCTTATTTGAAGTAGATCAAGACATTCTCTATGGAAGACATGAACGGTAAAATAACGAAGGAACCCCTTTCAAATTTGAGCCGCAGGTTATTACAGGAATTATAACGCGTCGACTATTTCTCTCTAAACCATATACCTTTGACTAATCCGGAAACTATCACCTTGAAAACAAAACGTTTATTCCGTTCCGTATTTTATCTAACGGGTGGCATCCATGAGTCTAAATATTCCTGTTACATTGCACAACCTTCAATGTTGTCATAATTACGTAAAATTCTGGCAAATTAGTTCGCAAAGAGCCAGGCGGCCCAAACTGTTGCATATACCCTGACTCTGCGTGCAATGAACGCAAGAGAAATGACACAATTTCACCTGGTTAATATTGCCTGCTAACCTGGATTTCTTTTAGCTAAATATGCAGGTTTAAAAAATATATACTTGTGTATTGATTTTAAGAAAGGCATTGATGTTTATGGTTAAGTACACATTTGAGCAATGACAGTCATTGATTGATTGTTTTTTATAAGATAAGTTTAATGCTAGCTAGCAACTTACCTTAGCTTACTGCATTCGCTAACAGGCAGGCTCCTCGTGGAGTGCAATGTAATCAGGTGTTAGAGCATTGGACTAGTTAACTGTAAGGTTGCAAGATTGGATCCCCCGAGCGGACAAGGTTAATCTGTCGTTCTGCCTCGTTCCTAGGCCGTCATTGAAAATAAGAATGTGTTCTTAACTGACTTGCCTAGTTAAATAAAGATTAAATAAAGGTGTAAAAAAAAAAAAGGCAAATCGGCGCCCAAAAATACCGATTTCCGATTGTTATGAAAACTTGAAATCGGCCCCGATTAATCGGCCATTCCGATTAATCGGTCGACCTCTACTCTCCAGAGATGTTCGATCGGGTTCAAGTCCAAGCTCTGCCTGGGCCACTCAAGGACATTGAGACTTGTCCGGAAGCCACTCCTGTGTTGTCTTGGCTGTGTGCTTAGGGTCGTTGTCCTGTTGGAGGTTGAACCTTCGCCCCAGTCTGAGGTCCTGAGCGCTGTAGGTTTTCCCTTGATTCTGACTAGTCTCCCAGTCCCTGCCGATGTAAAACATCCACACAGAATGATGCTGCCACCACCACTGTAGGAATGGTGCCAGGTTTCCTCCAGATGTGACACTTGGCATTCAGACCAAAGAGTTCAATCTTGGTTTCATCAGACCAGAGAATCTTGTTTCTCATGGTCTGAGAGTCTTTAGGTGTCTTTTGGTAAACTCCAAGTGGTCTGTCAGGTGCCTTTCACGGAGTGGCTTTCGTCTGGCCACTACCATAAAGGCCTGATCGGTGGAGTGCTGCAGAGATGGTTGTCCTTCTGGAAGGTTCTCCCATCTCCACAGAGGAACTCTGGAGCTCTGTTAGTGACCATCGGGTTCTTGGTTACCTCCCTGACCAAGGCCCTTCTCCCCCGATTGCTCAGTTTGGCTGGGCGGCCAGCTCTAGGAAGAGTCTTGGTGGTTCTAAACTTGTTCCATTTAAGAATGATGAAGGCCACTGTGTTCTTGGGGACCTTAAATGCTGCAGAAATGTTTTGGTATCCTTCCCCAGATCTGTGCCTCGACACAATCCTGTCTTGGAGCTCTACGGAGAATTCCTTCGGCCTCATGGCGTGGTTTATGCTCTGACATGCACTGTCAGCTGTGGGACCTTGTATAGACAGGTGTGCCTTTCCAAATCATGTCCCATCAATTGAATTTACCACAGGTGGACTCCAATCAAGTTGTAGAAACATCTCAAGGATTGTCAATGCAAACGGGATGCACCTGACCTCAAGTTCGTCTCATAAGAAAGGGTCTGAAGACTTATGTAAATAAGTAATTTAAAAATATATATATTTTATACATTTGCTAACATTTCTAAACCTGTTTTTTGCTTTGTCATTATTAAGCCAGCAGCATACCACTCTGCATCCTACTGCTGGCTTGATTCTGAAGCTAAGCAGGGTTGGTCCTGGTTGGTCCCTGGATGGGAGACCAGATGCTGCTAGAAGTGGTGTTGAAGGGCCTGTAGGAGCCACCCTTCCCTTTGGTCAAAAAAATATATCCCAATGCCCCAGGATAATGATTGACATTATCCTGCCGTCTTTTGGATGGGACGTTAAACGGGTGTCCTGACTCTGGTCACTAAAGGTCCCATGGCACTTATCATAAGAGTAGGGGTGTCCTGGCTAAATTCCCAATCTGGCCCTCATACCATCACGGTCATTTAATCATCCCCAGTTTACAATTGGCTCATTCATCCCCCTGTAACTATTCCCCAGGTCGTTGCTGTAAATGAGAATGTTCTCAATCAACTTACCTGGTAAAATTAAAAAAATATATTGTGTGTAGATCGCTGAGTATTTTTAATTTAATACATTTTAGAAAAAGGCTGTGATGTAACAAAATGTGGAACAAGTCAAGGGGTCTGAATACTTTCTGAAAGCACTGTATCTGCAAACATTTGGTAGCACAGAAAGGAAAAGGGATAGGAAACAATTAGACTAAATTCCTCTTTCCACTACACATGCCAGCAGCGTACCACCCTGCATCCCACTGCTGGCTTGTCTGACGCTAAGCAGGGTAGGTCCTTGGAAGGTGCTGCTGGAAGTGGTGTTGMAGGGCAAGTAGGGGGAACTCTTCTCTCCTAATCTAAGGCGATCCCAATGCCCTAGGGCAGTGACGGGGACATTGCCTTGTGTAAGGTGCAGTCTTTCAGGTGGGACATTAAACGGGTGTCCTGAATCTGTGGTCATTTAAAAATCCTATGGCACTTATCGTAAGAGTAGGGGTGTTAACCCTGGTGTCCTGGCAGAATTTCCAACTTGGCCCCATTTTTCATTATGGCCACCTAATCCTTCTCCTAAATGGCATATCACTCTTCGCCTCTCCACCTGGTGTGGTGAGCGTTCTGGCACAAAAATGGTTGCCGTGCATTACCCAGGTGGGTGCTACACATTGGTGGATATGGTGAGTTTCGCAATAGTATGTAAAGTGCTTTGAGTAGAAAAGTGCTATATAAATGAATTCATTATTATATCTGACTGGGAAAATCACTTTATTTTTGAGTTAATGTTGACCCAGGGGTTCAGACTTGTGCATTTGGACCAGAACTCGGGCACTGGGACTCGGACATCAGCCAAGGGACTTGTCGCTCGACTCGTGACTTGACCATTGGTGACTTTGAGTCGAGCACAGGGGACTTGGGACTCAATTTGGACTTGAGGTTTAGTGATTTGACTTCATCTCTTGGCGAAACAGTCTTTAGCCCGCCTTGTACTTTTGGACACCAATGTGGAGGTGATGGAGGTGCAACCTGTACTACTTTGCGGCACCATCTGGTGATTGCGAATTTGAAGGCAATGTACAGTGCCTTCAAGGTATTCACACCCCTTTTACTTTTCCCCCACATTTTGTTACAGCCTGAATTTAAAATAGATTAAATTGAGATGTTTTGTCACTGTCCTTCACACAATACCCCATAATGTCAAAGTGGAATTATATATTTTTTGAAATTGAAAAGAATATATTAAACAGGAAAAGCCTTAAATGTCTTGACTCAAGTGTTCAACCCCTTTGTTATGGCATGCCAAAAATAAATTGAGATAAAAGTGTGCTTAAGTTGCACGGACTCACTGTGTGGATTTCACCATGAGGTTGATTTTTAAAACGGTTAGTTTAATGCATGTGATAACTGAGGATGGATCAACAACATTGTAGTTACTCCACAATACTAACCTAATTGACAGAGTGAAAAGAAGGAAGCCTGTACAGAATACAAATATTCCAAAACATACTGCAAAAAATAAATGTGAATACAAAGTTTTATGTTGGCGGCAAATCCAATACAACACATTACTGAGTACCACTCTCCATATTTTCAAGCATAGTGGTGGCTCCATCATGCTATGGGTATGCTTGTAATTGTTATCGCTAGAACCGCTGGGCCTTAATGGACTCCCCTTAAAGCTTAATGAACAGTCATTCTGACTGCAACATTCTAACAGTGTAATTAATATATTTCATAAATGCTATTGCAAAAATAATCATTTAGTTGTGTTTGAAGGCCTTGGGTTACATTAGAATACGAATTTTATTTGATTTCAAAAAACAAAATAGCATTTTATTCATTTGTTACTACAGGCTGTATGTAAAAAAAAAACAACAACAAAAAAAAACACTTGTTCAATCAATTTGGTTTGCGGGGTGTCTTTGTTATAGCTATGAAACAGAAAGCATATGTGTTGGAACATGGTAACAGCTTCTTTATATAAATATACCCCAACCACCAATGGTCACGGTCAAAAGACACGCGGTCACATGATTACATTAGTAGCCTAAACATTAAAAGCACCAGGTGGCCTTGATAAATAGTGAACACAAATGCAATAAAGGCATTATAATGAATGTGTCGACATGACAGCAGTCAAAAGTAGTCTATTGTTAGCTCGTGCTTATTGTGTGCAATTTCACACAATGACATCAGTTGGATTTCATTTAGCGGTTATCCATTGTCCTAACAGTTGACCCAATTTTTTAGTTGTTGTAACTTTTACTTGCTTGAGGCACTTTGACATACCTTTTGTTTGGTTGTAGCTGGTAATAGTTTCCGGTTTTCTCTTTTGTCTGTTGTCTTGTCATTCTTCAGCACCGCTGTGCAGGTGCCTTATTTTGTGCAGAGGGAAGGAGCTCCCGTCTCACTTTGTTCATGGTACTGGCCAGACTTGTTTTCTTTGCAAGGAAATGGCATTGCCCGTGAAGTTAAGAAATTGTCCATGGTGACATTTCTCCCCTTGTCAAGGGAAGGTCTCAGACACTCGCTCACCTGCTCCCCGATGTGGATGTTTTCCCAGATATTGAAAGCCGTTCAGCATGTACAATTACGCACGCTCTCACAGTGTAGCCTTCTCCAAGTAGGCCAGAGGAGACTGATGAGACTGCTTTGATCCAGTGAGCTGATATAGGTATCATACCTTTAAAAAAGATATATATACAGTGGGGAGAACAAGTATTTTAACACTGACAATTTTGCAGGTTTTCCTACTTACAAAGCATGTAGAGGTCTGTAATTTTATCATAGTACACTTCAACTGTGAGAGAAGGAATCTAAAACAAAAGTCCAGAAAATCACATTGTATGATTTAAGTAATTAATTTGCATTTTATTGCATGACATAAGTATTTGATACATCAGAAAAGCAGAACTGAATATTTGGTACAGAAACCTTAGTTTGCAATTACAGAGATCATACGTTTCCTGTAGTTCTTGACCAGGTTTGCACACACTGCAGCAGGGATTTTGGCCCCATCCTCCATACAGACCTTCTCCAGATCCTTCAGGTCGGGGCTGTCGCGGGCAATACGGACTTTCGGCTCCCTCCAAAGATTTTCTATTGGGTTCAGGTCTGGAGACTGGCTAGGCCACTCCAGGACCTTGAGATGCTTCTTACGGAGCCACTCCTTAGTTGCCCTGCTGTGTGTTTCGGGTCGTTGTCATGCTGGAAGACCCAGCCACGACCCATCTTCAATGCTCTTACTGAGGGAAGGAGGTTGTTGGTCAAGATCTCGCGATACATGGCCCCATCCATCCTCCCCCTCAATACGGTGCAGTCGTCCTGTCCCTTTGCAGAAAGCATCCCCAAAGAATGATGTTTCCACCTCCATGCTTCACGGTTGGGATGGTGTTCTTGGGGTTGTACTCATCCTTCTATTCCTCCAAACACGGCGAGTGGAGTTTAGAGCAAAAAGCTCTATTTTTGTCTCATCAGACCACATGACCTTCTCCCATTCCTCCTCTGGATCATCAGATGGTCATTGGCAAACTTCAGACGCCTGGACATCGCTGGCTTGAGCAGGGGGACCTTGCGTGCGCTGCAGGATTTTAATCCATGACGGCGTAGTGTGTTACTAATGGTTTTCTTTGAGACTGTGGTCCCAGCTCTCTTAGGTCATTGACCAGGTCCTGCCGTGTAGTTCTGGGCTGATCCCTCACATTTCCTCATGATCATTGATGCCCACGAGGTGAGATCTTGCATGGAGCCCCAGACCGAGGGTGATTGACCGCATCTTGAACTTCTTCCATTTTCTAATAATTGGGCACAGTTGTTGCCTTCTCACCAAGCTGCTTGGCTATTGTCCTGAGCCATCCCAGCCTTGTACAGGTCTAACAATTTATCCCTGATGTCCTTACACAGCTCTCTGGTCTTGGCCATTGTGAGAGGTTGGAGTCTGTTTGATTGAGTGTGTGGACAGGTGTCTTTAATACAGGTAACGAGTGGAGAACAGGAGGGCTTCTTAAAGAAAAACTAACAGGTCTTGAAGCCGGGAATTCTTACTGGTTGGTAGGTGATCAAATACTTATGTCATGCAATAAAATGCAAATTAATTACTTAAAAATCATACAATGTGATTTTCTGGATTTTTGTTTTAGATTCCGTCTCTCACAGTTGAAGTGTACCTATGATAAAAATGACAGACCTCTACATGCTTTGTAAGTAGGAAAACCTGCAAAATCGGCAGTGTATCAAATACTTGTTCTCCCCACTGTATATTTATAATGGACCAATCAATACAATGTCCCGCCTTGTTCTTCATTCCCAATTGGCGATTACATAATTATGCACAATTTGCAACTCCCACTTTCTCCCCATAATAGTTTACTTAACTTCATCTTATGTGTGAAATTTCAGAATATTTTAGGTTCAGTTTCGAGGCAATTATCGCATAGATTATCAGCTGGGCACTTTCAACTGTCATAAAGGAGCGGAGAAGGAGGACAATAAAATAAAAAGAGACCCTCCTAAAACGGGTTATAACACCATTTCTGTTAGTGATATTAAGATTCTAACACGGTGTGTTTATACAGACTTATTTAGGGAAAGTCAAGGATGGATGGGGGCATGAATGTCAAAATGACTGATTCTGCTGTTCTAGAGTTTAGGACTGGGGAATTTTTCAGGATAATAAAACAAACAGAATGGAGCTAAGCACAGGCAAAATCCTAGAGGGAAAACCTGGTTTGGTCTGCTTTCCACCAGACACTGGGAGATAAAATCACCCTTCAGCAGGACTATAAAATAAAACACAAGGCCAAATCTACACTGGAGTTTCTTACCAAGAAGACGGGGAATGTTCCTGAGTGGCTGAGTTACAGTTTAAATGTACTTGAAAATCTATGGCAAGACCTGAAAAATGGTTGTCTAGCAATGATCAACAATCAATTTGACAGCGCTTAAAGAATAATGGGCAAATCAAATGTTGCACAATCCAGGTGTGCAAAGCTCTTCGACTTACCCAGCAAGACTCACACCTGTAATCGCTGCCAAAGGTTCTTCTACAATGTATTGACTCAGGGATGTGAATACTTATGTAAATTTAGATTTATGTATTTCATGTTTTCTTTGACTTTGTCATTATGGAGTATTGTGTGTAGGTGGGTGAGAAACAAATCTATTTAATCCAGTTTGAATGTAGGCTGTAACACAACAAAATGTGGAATAAGTCAAGGGGTGTGAATACTTTCTGAAGGCACTGTATGCTTGTGCACATGGAAGTCAGTGATTTCTGTTGAGTATAGGTTGCGGCAATACAAATATAATGTGACTAAAGTGAAAGGGCATTTCGTTTAATAAAATGGCCCACTGTTTTTGTCATTTTTGACTAACCAGACTACATCATCAAAAATGTGACGGACTTAATGATATTTTAGTCAAAAATGACTAAGACTAGAATAAAACTAAAAAATGGTGCCAAAATGAAAACAACTGAAATGTACTGGCTTGGGACTGTTGTGACCCTGCAACTGAAACTAGGGCTGTGCATCTTTCCCTTTCAAGACAATTTGATACGTATCTAGATACATGGGCTCCGATACGATATAGGAACAATGTTTTAGTTTGAAACTATTCGGTTTGAGTTACAGAACCGGGAAGAAAAATGATCTATAGGCCTACTGTTCCATTATTTTAAAAGCATGGGAACTGGTTAATCATTTTCTTTCATGTTCAGGGCAATTTTTATTTTTTTTCTCTCACAAATGCAACAAACCACATGGAAAATCCTCCCTCTGTCAATCAGTAACTTCTTCCAGTGTCTACCTGCCAGCTGAAAATCTTTCCCTGTGTTGGTGTAGGCTACCTGCCCTTCCACCTCCGATGCATAGCTGTAGCCTACTGAGTTACATGGGTGATTCATAAGACCGGGAGAGAGATCTTTAATTGCAGAATAATGGATTAACCTTTTKAATTCTAGTTAGGGATACTATAGTATTCACATTGGATTTATTAACTACAAAAAGGTAAGACGTGTTTTAAATTCTGGTGCCGCTCTGCGCACACACAAGCTTGTTAGCTAGCTAGCTTCTCTGTTCCAACGTTAAGCCACCTCTCTGAAGTTCAGACGTTCAAAGTTCCTCCATAGAAGCCGCTCCTCTAGGTAGAATTCTGCGGGCCTAATTCAGATAATGCATGTCATCACAAGATGCCCAGCGCTTCAAGCCAAGCCTTCTCCTCTACTTTCTCTCGCTCACTCCCCAGTAGTGATGGGTCGTTCGAGGAACGAGTCAGCTCTAAGAGCCGGCTCTTGTAGGTGAATGTTGGGAGCCGGCTCGAATATCAGAAGAGCCAAATCTATTTATAAAAAAATTAAGGTATGAATAATCAAAAGATTTAAATTAATAGAATTAACTAATTCAAAGAACGAAAAAATCTAATAAAATAACATAGGCCTATATGCTCAAGTGCACACATTCGTTCTGACTGTCTGCTCAGACTAACAGCCTCACCTGTTGATCCTGTCAATCAGACACGCAGTGTCAACCAATGAACCAAAGATGCGTGAGGGAGGGCCTAGCCAACTCACTCAGTCACACACTTAGCAGCCGAGGAGAGAGAGGAAGGACAGCTGTGAAAACAACAGCTGGAAAATGAGTCGGAAGCACAGTAGCATTTGGATGCATTTTAGTAATGTAGACAATGTTAGAGCACAGTGTAGAATTTGCCAAAACAAAATCTCATATAAAGCCGGTTCTACGCACAACCTACACCGGCATATGTGAACTGTGCACCCAACTGTGAAGCTAGCTGTAGCGGAGCTTGGAGAAACTAGCGGGCCTGCTAGTGATAGTGGTGGAGCCAGCACCTCCACACGTGGAGATGTATCCACTCAGTCAAGTAGGCCTACTCCACAACCCAAAGCAACGCAGTCTTCTATGAACCAGTTTATGCCAAAGTCTATTTCTGTAGCAAAACAAGGCCAAATTGATATTGAAAATGATTGCCACTGATTTCCAGCCATTTTCGATCGTGGAGGACCGAGGTTTTAGAAAATATAGCAATAGTCTAAATCCAATGTACACAATTCCAAGCAGGAAAGCCCTTTCAAAATCACTTATTCCACAGCTGTACGAGAGCACACAGGCTTCAGTGCGCGAAAGAGTCGAAAAACTACTGCAATTTGCCTTACCACTGACTGCTGGACATCAAGGGTAACCACTTCTTACATGTCGGTTACATGTCACTTCATTGAAGATTTTTCGATGTCTAGCTGTCTTCTGGACTGCTTTGAGTTCAGCGACAGACACAGCTCAGAGAACTTGGCAGAGGAACTTTTGAGTGGCCAGAGAATGGCAAGTAGATGGGAAAAGTGGTATGTTGAGAAAAGAGGGACCAGTTTAATGTTATAAGTGGGATGCTGCAGTTTTGCACATTATTTATTTTTCTTTGATATGGGGCAATATTCTATTATGTTGTTCAGATTGTATTTGTTTTGAATGGTTACATTTATATGCCCTTTGTTTATATACATGAAAAAGTTATACATTAAATGCGAATGTTTAATAGCATTCTTTTTCATAACAAACCAATGCATTTTTAAATACATTGTCGTTAAGGTAGAGCATGATTTCATGTAATTTAATTAGAATTGTTTTAACACCAGTCATAGTCAAACTATCGCAAACGGTTTGATTTGGAAAAAATACAAAAAAAATGTTTTTAAAGGGCCRTTCGGGAGCCAAAAGAGCCGTCTCTTTTTGGTGAGCTGAGCCGAACGAGCCGGCTCACTGAAAAGAGCCGGAATGCCCATCACTAGTCCCCAGCTGCAAAAATGTTGCATCTCGCACCCACCCTACACTTGTCTTTCCATCACGCACGTAAACAACTCATTGAGCTATAGCTTTCCCGCTCAGTAACAAGCTTCTCTATCCGCACTACATGATTGGTGAAGTAATTTAATGTGAAGCTAAATGTAAAAAAAAAAAAAAAGGGACAGAAAGGAATGATATATAAAACAACTTTTTGGAGGTTCGAGCTGGTTCAGAACTTTATTTTGCTGGTCGGGAACAGTGGAAGGGAAGAAAAAAAAGAGTGGTTCAGAACGAAACGATTGGAAAATAATTTAGGTTTCAACCCCTGGCACTCAATGTTTTTTCATAAACACGTTCTAAATTCAAGTTTGCTGCTGACGAAGCTCATGAGCTGGGCCTCAACTGGAGCTGACTTCAAATCAAAATGTAATTTCTCACATGCTTGGAAAAACAATAGCTGTAGACTAAAAGTGAAATGCTTTTTTACGGATCCTTTTCCAACAATGCAGAGTTAAGTTTTTTTTTTAAATGTAATAGAAATGGTGACACGAGGAATAAATACACTGTGAATTATTTCACAATAATGAGTAAAAGTAGCATGGCTATATACAGGGAGTACCATTACTGAGTCGATGTGCAAGGAAACGAGGTAATTGAGTTAGCTATGCACATTATATGTAGGGATAATGTGACTAGGCAACAGGATAGATAATAGACAGTAGCAGCAGTGTGTGTGCAGCGTCAGTATGCATGTATGTATGTGCGTGCTGTGTGGGCGTATGTAGTTTGTATTTTGGGATGTCAGTGTGGGTGGAGTCCAGTTTGGGCATAGAGTCCGTGCAAAAAAGGATCACTGCAGGTAGGCCGGGTAGCCATTTGATTTAGCTATTTAGCAGTCTTGTGGCTTGGGGGTAGAAGCTGTCCAGGCTCCTGTTGGTTCCAGACTTGGTGCGCTGGTACCGCTTGCCATGCAGTAGAAGAGAACATTCTGGCTTGGGAGACTGGAGTCTTTGACAAAGTTTTGATCCTTCCTCTGACACCGCCTGGTGTAGAGGTGCTGGATGGCAGGAAGCTCAGCCCGTGATGTACTGGGTCATACTCACCAGCAATGTTCCCTCAAATTTTTGGGGGCACTGAGCACATGTTAGGTCTTGTGAGCGGAAACTTGAACGTTGTGATAATTTTGTGCAACTTCCGGCACACGTTTACAGTGAACACTGAGGCTGTACCCTTACAGTTTTAGACCGTAGACTTTAGTCTATTTTGAGCACAATATTGGCCTACCAACAAAACCAATGGAGCAAATCCCATAACATTTTCACATGGAAATAGCTTCTGATTCATGTGATGTAGCCTATATGTGCTGATCAATGCAGGTCTACATTGCATGAGACTTCTAAAAGTTTTTACATTATGAAGGGCTTGAAATGAATGAATGAATCATTTTTTTACTTAGTCTGTAACACCATGGGCCAAATAGTGCATTCATAAAGTATTCATATCCCTTGACTTATTCCACATTTTGTTGTTACAGCCTGAATTCAAAATGTATCTTTTTTTCTCACTCATCTACATTCACCCCATAATGACAATGTGAAAGCATGTTTTTATAAGTTTTGGCAAATTTGAATTGAAAATTAATTACAGAAATTGCTAATTTACACGACTATTCACACCCCTGAGTCAATCCTTTTGTAGAAGCACRTTTTGGCAGTGATTACAGCTGTGAGTCTTTCTGGGTAAGTCTCTAAGAGCTTTCCACACCTGAATTATGCAACATTTACCCATTTTATAATTTTCAAAATTCTTCAAGCTCTGTCAAGTTGGTGGTTGTTTTGCCATAGATTTTAAAGTAGATGTAATTCAAAACTGTAACTCTGTCACTCAGGAACATTCTATGTCTTCTTGGTAAGCAACTCCAGTGTATATTTGGCCTTGTGTTTTAGGTTATTGTCCTGTTGAAAGGTGAATTTGTTTCCCAGTGTCTGGTGGAAAGCAGACTTAACCAGGTTTTCCTCTAGGATTTTGCCTGTGCTTAGCTCCATTCTGTTTCTTTTTTTTATACTGAAAAATTCCCCAGTCCTTAATGATTACAAGCATACCCATAACATGATGCAGCCACCACTATGCTTGGAAATATGGATGGTGGTACTCCGTAATGTGCTGTATTGGATTTGCCCTAAACATAATACTTTGTATTCGGGACAAGATTTATTTGCTTTGCCACATTTTTTACAGTATGACTTTAGTGCCTTGTTGCAAACAGGATGCCTGTTTTGGAATATTTGTTTTGTGTACAGGCTTCCTTTTCACACTGCCATTTAGGTTATTGTGGAGTAACTACAATGTTTGTTGATCCATTCTCAGTTTTCTCCAGTAACTGTTTTAAAGTCATCATAGGCTTCATTGTGAAATCCCTGAGCGGTTTCCATTCTCTCCAGCAACTGAGTTAGGATGGATTTGTATGGATTGTACCTTTGTAGTGACTGGGTGTACTGATACACCACCTAAAGTGTAATTAATTACTTTACCATGCTCAAAGGGATATTCAATGTCTGCTTTTAATTTTTTTAAATTACCCATCTACCAATAGGTGCCCTTCTTTGCGAGGCATCTCCCTGGTCTTTGTGGTTGAATCTGTGTTTGAAATTCTGCTTGACTGAGGGACCTTAGGGACCTTACAGACAATTGTATGTGTGGGGTACAGAAGTTAGGTAGTCATTCAAAAATCATGTTAAACACTATTATTGCACACAGAGTGAGTCCATGCAACTTACGTGACTTAAGATTTGTTTTACTCCAGAACTTATTTAGGCTTGACATAAGAAAGTTTGAATAATTATTGACTCAATACATTTCAGATTTGTACAAAATTCTAAAAAACACAATTCCACTTTGACATTATGCGTGTGTGTGTAGGCCAGTGACCAGAATCTAAATGTAATACATTTCAAATTCAGGCTGTAACACAACAAAATGTGGAAAAGGTTGAGGGGTGTGAATACTTTCTGAAGGCACTGTAGGTGAAAGTGGAATTGTGTATGATGCAAGAAACCACTTTWAAAAAAAAGTTATTTATTACCATACCATACCATTAGGCCATGTAGGCTACTCCTCTACCTAATGGTTTATTTGCATATTCAAGCCTGTCTCAAAATGCAACACTGCCTCTTTAAGACATAAACTTTTGACCTGACACGCTTTTAAAAAAACGCCTTGAAATGTAGCCTACACGTTTTGTGCTCTTGTAGGAAGCAGTAATTCCTCATTGCTGACCTATACTTACAGTGCATTCTAAAAAGTATTCAGACCCCTTGACTTTTTCCACATTTTGTTATGTTACAGCCTTATACTAAAATGTATTAAATTGTTTTCCCCCCTCATTGATACACACTATCCCATAAGGACAAAGCAAAAACAGGTTTTAATATTTCTTCAAATGTGTTAAAAATACAAAACTGAAATCACATTTACTTAGGTATTCAGACCCTTTACTCAGTACTTTGTTGAAGCAGGTTTGGCAGCGATACAGCCTCGAGTCTTCTTGGGTATGACGCTACAAGCTTGGCACACCTGTATTTGGGGAGTTTCTCCCATTCTTCTCTGCAGATCCTCTCAAGCTCTGTCAGGTTGGATGGGGAGCGTCGCTGCACAGCTATTTTGAGGTCTGTCCAGAGATGTTCAAGTCCGGGCTCTGCCCGGGCCACTCAAGGACATTGAGACGTGTCCCGAAGCCACTCCTGCGTTGTCTTGGCTGTGTGCTTAGGGTCGTTGTCCTGTTGGAAGTTGAACCTTCGCCCCAGTCTGAGGTCCTGAGTGCTCTGGAGCAGGTTTTCATCAAGGATCTCTCTGTACTTTGCTCTGTTCATCTTTCCCTCGATCCTGACTAGTCTCTCAGTCCCTGTAGCTGAAAAACATCCCCACAGCATGATGATGCCAACACCAAGCTTCACTGTAGGGAAGGTATTGGCCAGGTGATGAGCGGTGCCAGGTTTCCTCCAGACGTAACACTTGGCATTCAGACCAAAGAGTTTCATCAGACCAGAGACTCTTGTTTCTCATGGTCTGAGAGTCCTTTAAGTGCCTTTTGGCAAACACTAAGCGGGCTGTCGTGCCTTTTACTGAGTGGCTTCTGTCTGGCCTCTCTTCCATAAAGGCCTGATTGGTGGAGTGCTGCAGAGATGGTTGTCCTTCTGGAAGGTTCTCCCATCTCCACAGAGGAGTTATTGATCACCTCCCTGACCAAAGCACTTGTCCCCAGATTGCTCAGTTTGGCCAGCTCTAGGAAGGGTCTTGGTGGTTCCAAACTACTTACATTTGAAGTCGGAAGTTTACATACACTTCAGCCTAATACATTTAAACTCAGTTTTTCACAATTCCTGACATGTAATCCTAGTAAGAATTCCCTGTCATAGCTCAGTTAGGATCACCACTTTATTTTAAGAATGTGAAATGTCAGAATAATAGTAGAGTGATTTATTTCAGCTTTTATTTCTTTCATCACATTCCCAGTGGGTCAGAAGTTTACATACACTCAGTTAGTATTTGGTAGCATTGCCTTTAAATTGTTTAGCTTGTATCAAACGTTTTGGGTAGCCTTCCACAATAAGTTGGGTGAATTTTGGTCCATTCCTCCTGACAGAGCTGGTGTAACTAAGTCAGGTTTCTAGGCCTCCTTGCTCACACATGCTTTTTCAGTTCTGCCCACACATTTCTATAGGATTGAGGTCAGGGATTTGTGATGGCCACTTCAATACCTTGACTTTGTTGTCTTTAAGCCATTTTGCCACAACTTTGGAAGTATGCTTGGGGTCGTTGTCAATTTGTAAGACCCATTTGCGACCAAGCTTTAACTTCCTGACTAATGTCTTGAGATGTTGCTTGAATATATCCACATAATTTTCTATCCTCATGATGCCATCTACAGTCGTGGCCAAAAGTTTTGAGAATGACACAAATATTAATTTCCACACATTTGCTGCTTCAGTGTCTTTAGATATTTTTGTCAGATGTTACTATGGAATACTGAAGTATAATTACAAGCATTTCATTAATGTCAAAGGCTTTTATTGACAATTACATGAAGTTGATGCAAAGAGTCAATATTTGCAGTGTTGACCCTTCTTTTTCAAGACCTCTGCAATCCACCCTGGCATGCTGTCAATTAACTTCTGGGCCACATCCTGACTGATGGCATCCCATTCTTGCATAATCAATGCTTGGAGTTTGTCAGAATTTGTGTTTTTTTTTTTGTCCACCCGCCTCTTGAGGATTGACCAAGTTCTCAATGGGTTTAAGGTCTGGGGAGTTTCCTGGCCGTGGACCCAAAATATAGATGTTTTGTTCTCCGAGCCACTTAGCTATCACTTTTGCTGCCTTTCCTGAGCAAGTTCTGTACTGGTGGTGCCCCGATCCTGCAGCTGAATCAACTTTAGGAGACAGTCCTGGTGCTTGCTGGACTTTCTTGGGTGCCCTGAAGCCTTCTTCACAACAATTGAACCGCTCTCCTTGAAGTTCTTGATGATCCGATAAATGGTTGATTTAGCAATCTTACTGGCAGCAATATCCTGTGAAGCCCTTTTTGTGCAAAGCAATGATGACGGCACGTGTTTCCTTGCAGCTAACCATGATTGAATCAAATCAAGTTTATTTTATATAGCCCTTCGTACATCAGCTAATATCTCGAAGTGCTGTACAGAAACCCAGCCTAAAACCCCAAACAGCAAGCAATGCAGGTGTAGAAGCACGGTGGCTGGAAAAACTCCCTAGAAAGGCCAAAACCTAGGAAGAAACCTAGAGAGGAACCAGGCTATGAGGGGTGGCCAGTCCTCTTCTGGCTGTGCCGGGTGGAGATTATAACAGAACATGGCCAAGATGTTCAAAATGTTCATAAATGACCAGCACGGTCAAATAATAATCAGGAATAAATGTCAGTTGGCTTTTCATAGCCGATCATTAAGAGTTGAAAACAGCAGGTCTGGGACAGGTAGCACGTCCAGTGGACAGGTCAGGGTTCCATAACCGCAGGCAGAACAGTTGAAACTGGAACAGCAGCAAGGCCAGGTGGACTGGGGACAGCAAGGAGTCATCATGCCCGGTCGTCCTGACGCATGGTCCTAGGGCTCAGGTCCTCCGAGGAGAGAAGAAAGAAAGAGAGAAGGAGATAATTAGAGGGAGCATACTTAAATTCACACAGGACACTGGATAAGACAGGAGAAGTACTCCAGATATAACCAACTGACCCTAGCCCCCCAACACAAACTACTGCAGCATAAATACTGGAGGCTGAGACAGGAGGGGTCAGGAGACACTGTGGCCCCATCCCGATGATACCCCCGGACAGGGCCAAACAGGAAGGATATAACCCCACCCACTTTGCCAAAGCACAGCCCCCGCACCACTAGAGGGATAACTTCAACCACCAACTTACAATCCTGAGACAAGGCCGAGTATAGCCCACAAAGATCTCCACCACAGCACAAACCAAGGGGGGGCGCCAACCCAGAGGAAGACAGAGGAAGAACAATGATTCCAAGCACCACCCTCCTTTTGCAGCTTCCAGTCTGTTATTCGAACTCAATCAGCATGACAGAGTGATCTCCAGCCTTGTCCTCGTCAACACTCACACCTGTGTTAACGAGAGAATCACTGACATGATGTCAGCTGGTCCTTTTGTGGCAGGGCTGAAATGCAGTGGAAATGTTTTMGGGGGATTCAGTTCATTTTGAATGGCAAAGAGGGACTTGGCAATTAATTGCAATTCATCTGATCACTCTTCATATCATTCTGGAGTATATGCAAATTGCCATCATACAAACTGAGGCTGCAGACTTTGTGAAATTAATATTTGAGTAATTCTCAACTTTTGGCAACAACTGTATATTGTGAAGTGCACCAGTCCTTCCTGCAGCAAAGCACCCCCACAACATGATGCAGCCATCCCCGTGCTTCACGGTTGGGATGGTGTTCTTTGGCTTGCAAGCCTCCCTCTGTTTCCTCCAAACATAACGATGGTCATTATGGCCAAACAGTCCTATTTTTGTTTCATCAGACCAGTGGACATTTCTCCAAAAAGTATGAATTTTGTCCCCATGTGCAGTTGCAAACCGTATTCTGGCTTTTTTATGGCGGTTTTGGAGCAGTGGTTTGTTTCTTCCTTGCTGAGCAGCCTTTCKGGTTATGTCGCTATAGGACTCGTTTTACTGTGGATATAGATGCTTTTGTACTTGTTTCCTCCAGCATCTTCATTTGCTGTTGTCCTGGGATTGATTTGCACTTTTCGCACCAAAGTACGTTTATCTCTAGGAGACAGAACGCGGCTCCTTCCTGAGCGGTATGACGGCTGTGTGGTCCCATGGTGTTAACTTGCGTACTCTTGTTTGTACAGAGGAACGTGGTATCTTCAGGCGTTTGGAAATTGCTCCCAGGGATGAACCAGACTTGTGGAGGTCTACCATTTTTCTTCTGAGGTCTTGGCTGATTTCTTTTGATTTTCCAATGATGTCAAGCAAAGAGGCACTGAGTTTGAAGGTACGCCTCCAATTGACTGAAATTATGTCAATTAGCCTATCATATGCTTCTAAAGCCATGCCATCATTTTCTGGAATTTTCTGAACATCTGACCCACTGGAATTGTGATACAGTGAAATAATCTGTCTGTAAACAATTGTTGGAAAAATGAGTTGTGTCATGCACATTAGGTGTCCTATTCGACTTGCCAAAACTATAGTTTATTAACAAGAAATTTGTGGAGTGTATGTAAACTTAAACTGTACATTTAAAAGTGGATGCCATTGTGTTCTTTGGGACCTTTTTGTTACCTTTCCCCAGATCTGTGCCTCGACACATCCTGTCTCGGGGCTTTACGGACAAGTCCTTCGACCTCATGGCTTGGTTTTTGCTCTGACATGCACTGTCAACTGTGGGACCTTATATAGACAGGTGGGTACCTTTCCAAATCATGTCCCATCAATTGGTTTTACCACAGGTGGACTCCAATCAAGTTGTAGAAACATCTCAAGGATGATCAATGGAAACAGGATGCACCTGAGCTCAATTTTGAGTCTCATAGCAAAGGGTCTGAATAGTTGTTTAAATAAGGTATTTCTGTTTRTCATTTTTTATTCATTTTTAATACATTTGCAAAAATGTGTTAACCTGTTTTGCTTTGTCATTATGGGGTGGTGTGTAGATTGAGGAAAACCAATTAATTTAATATTTTTTTGAATATTGCTGTAATGTAACAATGTGTAAAAAGGAAGGGGTCTGAATACTTTCCGAATGCACTGTATACATAACATGCACTTTTGTATGTATATGTGGACACCCCTTCAAATTAGTGGATTCAGCTATTTCAGCCATACCCGTTGCTGACAGGTGTGTAAAATCAAGCATAGTCATGCAATCTCCATAGACACACATTTGGTGGTGGAATGATCTTACTGAACAGCTCAGTTACTTTCAACGTGGCACCGTCATAGGATACCACCTTTCCAACAAGTCAATTCGTAAAACCTCTGCCCTGCTGGAGCTGCCCCGGTCAACTAGTCCTGTTAATGTGAAGTYGAAACATCTAATGGCAACAACGGCCCCATCGTGAAGTGGTAGGCCACACAAACTTACGGAACGGGACCACCGATTGCTGAAGCGCGTTATTGTTTGTTGGGAGATGCATGAAATGGGTTTCCACGGCCGATCAGCCCCACAACCCTYAGATAACCATGCGCGATACCAAATTTCGACTGGAGTGGTGAAAAGGTCACCGTCATTGGACTCTGGGGCAGTGGAAATGCATTCTCTGGAGGGATGAATCACGCTTCACCATCTGGCAGTCCGATGGACAAATTTGGGCTTGGCTGATGCCAGGAGAATGCTACCTGCCCCAATGCATAGTGCCAACTGTAAAGTTTGGTGGATGAGGAATAATGGTCTGGGGCTGTTTTTCATGGTTCGGGCTAGGCCCCTTAGTTCCAGTGAAGGGAAATCTGAACACTACAACATAAGACATTCTAGAAGATTATTTGCTTCCAACTTTGTGGCAACAGTTTGGGGAAGGCCTTTTCAGCATGACAATGCCCCCGTGCATCAAAAATGGAGAGCTATACAGAAATCGTTTGTCGAGATCGGTGTGGAAGAACTTGACTGGCCTGCACAGAGCCGTGACTTTAACCCCATTGAACACCTTTGGGGTGAATTGGAACGCCGACTGTGAGCCAGGCCTAATCACCCAACATCAGTACCCGACCCCACTAATGCTCTTGTAGCTGAATGGAAGCAAGTTCCCGCAGCAATGTTCCAACTTCTAGTGGAAAGCCTTCCCAGAAGAGTGGTCGTTGTTATACCAATGCCAAATGAATGCCCATGATTTTGGAATGAGATGTTTGACGAGCAGGTGTCCACATACTTTTGGTCATGCAGTGTGTATATATTAGTGTTGCACGGTATACTGGTACCACAGTAATATCACGGTAAACGTCATGATGCTTATGATGCCAATATTTTACAATACTGTAATACCGTTTCATATGATACTACCAACTTTTTCAGTCCTACCAATCTAAAGAACCTGCTGGCGCCTGTTATAAAATGTTTATAAAGTCTCAATTGTGTTTTATATATTCAGTTACATTTACCCTACAGTCACTAGTCTCTTGTACTGTATGCACAGGTCTAATAATATCCACTTCACTTTGATGCACATATCACGAGTGGCAGCTGTAATCAGCCAGAAGTATTTTTCTTGTCTTTTATTGAATACATAATTTAAACATTCAGTGCAGGTTGGAAAAAGTATGTGAACCCCTAGGCTAATGACTTCTCCAAAAGCTAATTGGAGGCAGGAGTTACATAACCTGGAGTCCAATCAATTAGACAAGATTTGAGATGTTGGTTAGAGCTGCTCTACCCTATAAAAAGCACTCACAAAATTTGAGTTTGGTATTCACAAGAAGCAATGTCTGATGTGAACCATGCCTCGAACAAAAGAGATTTCAGAAGAGTTGTTGACTTGCATAAAGCTGGAAAGGGTTACAAACGTATCTCTAAAAGCCTTGATGTTCATGAGTCCACAGTAAGACAACTTGTCTGTAAACGTAGAAAGTTCAGTACTGTTGCTACTCTCCCTGGGAGTGGCCGTCCTGCAAAGACGACTGAGGTTAATTAAGAAGAATCCTTGAGTGTCAGCTAAGACTTACAGAAATCTCTGGAACATGCTAACATCTCTGTTGACGAGTCTACGATACWCYAAACAAGAATGGTGTTCATGGGAGGACACCACGGAAGAAGCCACTGCTGTCCAAAAAAAAAACATTGCTGCACGTCTGAAGTTTGCAAAAGWGCACCTGGATGTTCCACAGCGCTACTGGAAAAATATTCTGTGGACAGATTAAACTAAAATTGATTTGTTTGGAAGGAACATACAACCTTGTGTGTGTGGGGGGGGGGGACAGCACACCAACATCAAAACCTCATCCCAACTGTAAAGTATGGTGGAGGGAGCATCATGGTTTGGGGCTGCTTTGCTGCCTCAGGGCCTGGACAGAAAAAGAATGGCTTCAACGGAAGAAYAATGACTTCAACAGAAGAAAATACACCTTCTGGAGTGGCCCAGTCAGAGTCCTGACCTAAACCCGATTGAGATGCTGTGGCATAACCTTGAGTGGTTCACACCAGACTTCCCAAGAATATTGCTGAACTGAAACAGTTTTGTAAAGAGGAATTGTCTGATCCGCAACTACAGAAAACGTTTGGTTGAGGTTATTGCTGCCAAGGGTTCACATACTCAACCAGTTCTAAATCCAAGGGTTCACATACTCAACCAGTTCTAAATCCAAGGGTTCACATACTCAACCAGTTCTAAAATCCAAGGGTTCACATAACTCAACCAGTTCTAAATCCAAGGGTTCACATACTCAACCAGTTCAATCCAAGGGTTCACATACTCAACCAGTCTTAAATCCAAGGGTTCACATACTCAACCAGTTCTAAATCAAGGGTTCACATACTCAACCAGTTCTAAAATCCAAGGGTTCACATACTCAACCAGTTCTAAATCCAAGGGTTCACATACTTCAACCAGTTCTAAATCAAGGGTTCACATACTCAACCATTCTAAATCCAAGGTTCATAACTCAACCAGTTCTAAATCCAAGGTTCACATACTCAACCAGTTCTAATCCAAGGTTCACATACTCACACCAGCTTCTAAATCCAAGGGTTCACATACTCAACCAGTTCTAAATCCAAGGGTTCACATACTCAACCAGTTCTAAATCCAAGGGTTCACATACTCAACCAGTTCTAAATCCAAGGGTTCACATACTTTTACAACCTGTACTGTGAATGTTTACACGGTGTGTTCAATAAAGACATGAAAACGCCCTAATTGTTTTATGTGTTATTAGTTTAAGGAGACTGTTTGTCTATTGTTGTGACTTAGATGAAGATCAAATCAAATTTTAMGACCAATTTATGCAGAAATCCAGGTAATTCCAAAAGGTTCACATACTTTTCCTTGCCACCGTATGTATGTTAGGGCTGACCCCAATTAGTCGACTGGTCAATTTGTTTGGTTGTTAGGCTGTTGGTCGACTCTGTGTGTGTTATATATATATATATATATATACACACACACACACACACACACACACAGTTGAAGTCGGAAGTTTACATACACTTAGGTTGGAGTCATTAAAACTCGTCATTCAACCACTCCACAAATTTCTTGTTAACAAACTATAGTTTTGGCAAGTCAATTAGGACATCTACTTTGTGCATGACACAAGTTAACAATTGTTTACAGACAGATTATTTCACTGTATCACAATTCCAGTGGGTCAGAAGTTTACAAAACACTAAGTTGACTGTGCCTTTAAACAGCTTTGAAAATTCCAGAAAATTATGTCATGGCTTTAGAAGCTTATGTTAGGCTAATTGACATCATTAATCAATTGGAGGTGTACCTGTGGATGCATTTCAAGGCCTACTTTTAAACTCAGTGCCTCTTTGCTTGACATCATGGGAAAATCAAAAGAAATCAGCCAAGACCACAGAAAAGAAATTGTGGCCCTCCACAAGTCTTGTTCATACTTGGGAGCAATTTCCAAACACCTGAAGGTACTACGTTCATCTGTACAAACAATAGTACGCAAGTATAAACACCATGGGACCACATAGCCGTCATACTGCTCAGGAAGGAGACGGTTTCTGTCTCCTAGAGATGGARGTACTTTGGTGCAAAAAGTGCAAATCAATCCCAGAACAACAGCAAAGGACCTTGTGAAGATGCTGGAGGAAACAAGTACAAAAGCATCTATATCCACAGTAAAACGAGTCCTATATCGACATAACCTGAAAGGCCGCTCAGCAAGGAAGAAGCCACTGCTCCAAATCTGCCATAAAAAAGCCAGACTATGGTTTGCAACTGCACATGGGGACAAAGATTGTACTTTTGGAGAAATGTCCTCTGGTCTGATGA
>NC_036868.1:26159625-26168467 GCF_002910315.2 Salvelinus sp. IW2-2015 | reverse complement strand
ACTTTATTTAAACTCCTTATGTGCCTCTTTCGCTTGCACACTCATATGCGGAACATACAAAAAAATCATGTCCTAAGTACCACAGAAAACGAAATTGTGGCCCTTCCACTATAGGTCTTGTTGTCATTTACTTGGTAGCAATTTCCAAACACTCTTGAATTGTGTTATCTACGTTTCATTCTGTACAACAATAGTACGCAAGTATAGAACACTCATGGGATCCACATAAGCCGTCATACTTGCTCAGGAAGGAGACGCGTTTCTGTCTTCCTAGAGATGGACGTACTTTGGCTTCGTATCTGCAAAAAAGTGCAAAATCAATCCCAGAACAACAGCAAAGACCTTGTGAACGATGCTGGAGGAAAACAAGTACAAAAGCATCTATATCCACAGTTAAAACGAGTCCTATATCGACATAACCTGAAAGCGCGCTCAGCAAAGGAAGAGCCACTGCTCCAATCTTGCCTATAAAAAAGCCAGACTATGGTTTGCAACTGCCATGGGGACCAAAGATTGTACTTTTGTGAGAAATGTCCTCTGGTCTGATGAAACAAAAATAGATATTGTTTGGCCATAATGATCATCGTTATGTTTGGAGGAAAATAGGGGGAGGCTTGCAGCCAAGAATATGTCACGTTCGCTGGAATAAATGTCGGACCAGGCGCAGCGGATTGAGTTCCACATTTATTTATTCAAGTTGAAACTAAGCAAAGTACAAAAAACAAATAACATATAACTATAAAAAAAATAATAACTTAATAAACACTATACATCGCCGGGTGACTACTCAAGATTGCTACGTCCTACTCAAAACAATATCCCATAAAACGCAGGGTGAAAATGCTACTAAATATGATCCCCAATTAGAGACAATGATTACCAACTGCCTCTAATTGGGAATCATACAAAATCACCAACATAGAAAAACAAACCTAGAACCCCACATAGAAATAATAAACTAAACTAACCCCCAGTCACGCCCTGACCTACTCTACCATAGAAAATAAGAGCTCTCTATGGTCAGGATGTGACAAAAGAACACCATCCCAACCGTGAAGCACGGGGGTGGCAGCATCATGTTGTGGGGGTCCTTTTCTGCAGGAGGGGACTGGTGCACTTCACAAAATAGATGGCACCATGAGGAAGAACAATTATGTGGTTATATTGAAGCAACATCTCAAGACATCAGTCAGGAAGTTAAAGCTTGGTTGCAAATGGGTCTTCAAAATGGACAATGACCCCAAGCATACTTCCAAAAGTTGTGGCAAAATGGCTTAAGGACAACACAGTCAAGGTATTAGTGGCCATCACAAATCCCTGACCTCAATCATATAGACAATTTGTGGCGAAAACTGAAAAAGCGTGTGTGAGCAAGGAGGCCTACAAACCTGACTCAGTTACACCAGCTCTGTCAGGAGGAATGGACCAAAATTCATCCAACTTATTGTGAAGCTTGTAGTAACCAAAGTGTTAAACAAATTAACATATTTTATATTTGAGATTCTTCAAATTAGCCACCTTTTGCCTTGATGACAGCTTTGCAACCTCTTGGCATTCTCTCAACAGCTTTACCTGGAATGCTTTCCCCACATTTGCTGAGCACGTGTTGGCTGCTTTTCCTTCAATCTGTGGTCCAATTTGTTGGGTTGAGGTCGGGTGATTTGTGGAGGCCAGGTTATCTGATGCAGCACTCCATCACTCTCCTTCTTGGTCAAATAGCCCTCACAGCCAGGAGATTTGGGACATTATCCTTTTGAAAAACAATTGATAGCCCACTAGTGCAAATCAGATGGGATGGCGTATCACTGCAGATTACTGTGGTAGTCATGCTGGTAAAGTGTGCCTTCAATTCTAAATAAATCAGTGTCACGAGCAAAGCACCCCCACACCATCACAACTCCTCCTCCATGCTTCACGGTGGGAACCACACATGCGCAGATCATCCGTTCACCTACTCTGCGTCACACAAAGACACGGCAGTTGGAACCAGAAATCTCAAATTTGGACTCATCAGACCAAAGGACAGATTTCCTCCGGTCTGATGTCCATTGCTCATGTTTCTTGGCCCAAGCATGTCTCTTCTTGGTGTCCTTTTAGTTGTGATTTCTTTGCAGCAATTCGACCATGAAGGCTTGATTCACACAGTCTCATTTGAACAGTTGAACAGTTGATGTTGATGTGTCTGTGTCTGAACCTTGTGAAGAATTTATTTGGGATGCAATCTGAGGTGCAGTTAACTCTAATGAACTTAACCTCTGCAGCAGAGGAAACTCTGGGTCTTCCTTTCCTGTGGCGGTCCTCATGAGAACCAGTTTCATCATAGCGCTTGATGTTTTTTTTACGTCTGCACTTTAAGAAATTTAAGAAACTCAAAAGTTCTTGAAATTTTCCGGATTGACTGACCTTCATGTCTTAAAGTAATGATGGACTGCCGTTTCTCTTCGCTTATTTGGGTTTTTCTTGCCATAATATGGATTTGGTCTTTTGCCAAATAGGGCTATCTTCTGTATGCTACCCCTACCTTGTCAKAACACAACTGTTTGGCTCAAATGCATTAAGAAGGGAAAAAATTCCACAAATTCACTTTTTAACAAGGCACACCTGTCAATTGAAATGRGATACAGGTGACTACCTCATGAAGCTGGTTGAGAGAATGCAAATAGTTTTCAAAGCTGTAGTCAAGCAAAGGGTGGCTACTTTGAAGAATCTCAAATATAAAATATATTTTGATTTGTTTAAGACTTGCTTGGTTACTACATGATTCCATATGTGTTATTTCATAGTTTTGATGTCTTCACTATTATTCTACAATGTAGAAAATAGTAAAAATAAAGAAAAACCCATGAATGAGTAGGTGTCCAAACTTTTGACGTGTGTGTGTGTGTGTGTATGTATGTATGTATGTAATGTATGTATGTATATATATATTTTTTACTTATATTTACTAAATAAACCTAACTGCTTTGTTGGTTAAGTGCTTATAAGTAAGCATTTCACGGTAAGGTTGTATTTGGCGCATGTGACAAATTAAGTTTGTATATCCATGTCCTCATTCACGACTCRGAAAAACATAGGATATTCAAGTTTTTCGGTCAAGTTTATAGGATAGTCTCGAATGGCGCTCATCCAGTTTGTTCTCCAGTGACTACACGTTCGCCAACAAAATGGCGGTCTACATGCTCGCCAACGTAGTCTCGTCATGACGCACCCTCTCTTGCCTCTTTCGCCGCTGCTTCCTCTTTCGAGTCCCAGGGATCAGGGCCTCATCCGGGGTACGCGGAACATTCAGAGCTGTAGAATCATTGGTGTAAAAAATCAGCATTCAAATCGAGGTGAGGGATTGCTATTCTGATGTCCACAAGCTGTTGTCAGTCATCGGATGTGTTGGTGGAGACTTTATGTAACAAAATGATCAGCGTAAAAAAAATCAAACACACAAAATAGCAGAATTGGACTGGAGCCCATAAAACGGCAGCGCCATTTTCATAATGACTGTGGGTGTGTGTAAATGATGTATATACTATCTAGGCACCTAAGCTGAGTCATAAGGGAGGCTAGGCATCTACCACCATCAGATTAGGGGGGGGAAATGTAGCCAAAAAATGTTTTGTCCCCCACTTTGGTTCTGAAATCATCACCCACTAATTAACTTGTCATTTTTGCAGATTAAGTGTTTGAGCTAAAAATGTATCATGGTGTTGCACGGTATACCAAAATGTCTGTACTTTTTCGATACTAGAACATGAAAAATGGATCGGTACTAGAAGTTTTTTAAACTTTCGGTACTAATGTCAAATGGCTCACGGATCAAGCCTGTCTATCAGTGCAGCTTATTATAGTCTGCACCGTGCCTGCTCCAGTTTTTCATTGCTAGCCTGCACTGGGAGTCTGGGCTGCATCATGTTAGCTCCCCACTCATGCTGCACAGAAGTTAACACACTTGAATAATGCGACATGGTATGTAGAACTGTTTAAACTGTTAATTACTGTTAGCAAAACAATGTCCATGCGGGTTAGCCTAGAACACTTTATAGTGCAAGAAGATACTGGTAGCTTCCAGCTTTGTAGGCTAACTTTCATGGCTAGCTGACCTCTAAAGCTATCATCAAATTTCTACCCTAGTACTTGTTTGTGAGGATGACAATATGCAAACCATAATGAAAAATATGCTGATTTCAAATCTGATTGCCACCAAAAACCTTATTCATTCACATTTGGTCTCTCATCTCTCCCAAAGAAGGTCTATTGCCTCAGCAAACTGACTGTGCTCTGACTGCTGCCCCCCTATTGCATGATGAATAACTTCATTACTGGTTAACTTCTTTGTGATACCCCCCCCTTCTGCCAAGTTTTCTGCGCCTGAAGACATACCCAAATCTAACTGTCTGTAGCTCAGGCCCAGCAGGCAGATGCATATTCTTGGTATCATTTGAAAGGAAACACCGACATTTGTGGAAATGTGAATTGAATGTAGGAGAATACACACAATAGAAGAAAATACAAGGAAATAAACATACGTTTTCTGTTTTTATTGTTGTGTGCATCATCTTTCAACTGAACAAGAACAGGCAAACATTCAGATATGATGCTGGGGATAATTTCGATGCAGAACAGAAGAGGGCAACAGTATTTGAAAAAAGTTTCAGAAAGATATCTTCAGGAACGAGTGAGCTACATGACATTGAGCATGTAGTCACCCAGGTGTCCCCACACAGTTGCCCAAATGTACCCAAGTGGCCAAATTGGTACAGTGATACATTTTGAAGTAAATTACTATATACTAATACTAAAATGCTATTCTAAAACACACCCACAACAACAAAAAATACAGGAACATTTGGGAAAAAAATTATAACAAGGGTAACTATTTACACACATTCAATGTATAATATACAATATTGTGAAGACCCTCAGTCCTCTACACAATATTGTGCTGCTGATGCCATGCCCAATGAGCAGTCTCTTTCTGCTGTAAAGCAGAGGCTTACTGAACAGGTGGTGCAGGTGATGGGGCATTTCCTGTGCAAAGCGCACATCGACGCCTCCCACTGTGCCCTTTTTGCCCTGAGGCACATTCATGCCTGCAGAGATGAATCTGGGCAGGTGAACACCACTGGTTGGAGCAGAAGGGCAGAGGTAGAGGGGACAGAAGGTGCTGCAGTAGACTTGCTGTAGCAAGCAAGCTCCTGGATGAGCAGCTCTCGGAAGGCTAGCTGTGAGATGTGGGGGCTGTCCACAGCTCTTAGCCATTTCCTTCTGGAGGATGAAGGAATTCACCACAGCAATGTCAATGAAATGATAGAAAAATGTCTTGTACCATTTCATTGTCTTGTGGAGCACATTGTAGTAGCCAATCAGTGCATCTGACAGGTCCACACCTCCCATGCCCTTGTTGTAGTCCTTGATAGCTGAAGGAATGGGGACATTTTTGGTGGTCCATGCCCAGTAGAGCCCTTCACACGCCTGACGACGTGATCTCCACTGAAGGACTGGTGGATAGTGGAGCACATGACCACCTCTCTGTATCCATCCATCTATCACAAACAGCAGGCCATCTTGGCGAATCCATCTCATGGTCCCCCGCTCAGCCCGCTTAGGCATGTCGTTCACCTTTGTCTTCGGAAAGCCCACTCTGTTTGTCCGAATGGTGCCACAAGCCCACACCTCCAGCTTCCTCAGGTCTGCAAACAGGGTAGGGCTTGTGTAGAAGTTGTCCACAAAAAGTTTGTAGCCCTTCCCTAGCAGCTGAAAATCTAATAACTGCATAACGGAATCATAACTGAGTCCCTTACCGGTCAGCCAAAACAAACAGCTTGTAACCCCACTTAGTTAGTTTGTTACGCATGTATTGTTTTAGGCCTTTGAGGCTACCATCCTCTCATCGATGGAAAGGTTCTGGGCAGGCTGAAAATAGGTCTTGCAGGCCTCAACGATGCTGGGGTAGAGAGGTTTTATTTTGCAGAGCTTATCAAACCTTGCTGTGCTTCTCGTTGTTGTCATCAACTTCTGGGTCACTGATATGAAGCGCCCGTGAGATTGTCAGAAACCTTTTGCATGACATGACAGTGGAGGGGAAAGGCAGTTGATAGAGGGGAGCAGTTTTCCAGTAGTCTTTCAGGGTTTTCAGCTTCACAAGACCCATGTAAATGACCATTGACAGGTAACAAAAAAGATCTGACATGGAAATGGGCTTCCATCCCTCTTTCTTGCCTGCCTGCTTCTTAGCACCATACTTATTACTGTTCAACACCAGGGAATCAACAACAGATGAGGTCCTGYTGGCCTTTTTGGTCGGAATATTGGAGGTGGAGGCGCCACARCCTCCTCCAGCACAGAGTGCCAACGACCCTCCTCCTCTCTGATTGCAGGTTTATCTCTTCCCCATCTCTGCTTCTTTGCCACAGACTTCACACCTGGCAGGGCGGGGGTAGGTGTGGAGCCGGAGACAGCAGGGGTCCGGCTAGATGAATGAGCTCCTGTGGGGGATGGGCACCTTGGCAGTGGGGGGCGCCCAATCAGAATCGGAGGGACTGTGAAATAAAGACACAGACACTCAGATTATATATAGAGTAGGGAAAGTATATCATTTTGGTGATCTGTTGTTCTATTCCATGTTTAGATAAAATACATTTAAAAAATATCTCATATACAGACACACAGATTATATATAGAGTAGGGAAACTAAATCATTTTGGTGATCTGTGGTTCTATTCCATGTTTAGATAAAATACATGAAAAAAATATCTCCAAAACAACTCAAATGAATAATATTTGATATTATTAATTTCAAACAACGGCATGAGAGTTACTTACCAATCGAGAATTGCGTCTTCTCCATACAAAAACATTTCTTCAAATTGGGAGTCCAAACTTGTCTCACAATCTGACACATCTTCTTGTAAATATGTGTCACTTTCTCTATCAATTTCGTCAATAATATCATGTAGATCTGTATACCTGGACTTTGCCTTTGATTTTCCAGATTTACTCGCCATAATTCTTTCAATAAAATAACGGAAAATGATCTCGACTCAATACTGCTACGCGCAAAGTGGCTCCTTCAGGTAGAAATGTCAATGGCGAATGGCTGTGTAACGCTCGACTTTCCTTCAAGAGCTGGTCTTCCCGGATATAACCATTAGATATTGCCGTTTACCTCAGCTCATTGGCTCTCTACCAAGCTAGATTTCAAGACGATCAGTGGTCATTGGGCCGAAATATAGTCAATCAAAGAAGCACTGGTCATATCATTGGCGCGCAATGAGGTCATTGTTTGGTGTGTTCAAATCAGTTCCTTTCGGTCAATACGTCCCTCTGTTACTAACAAACAGGATTGCAATGAAACCAACCATGACTAGATAAACATACATTTAGTGTGAGTAATTACATCGAATGTCTCGTCGAAAGTTGAAGGATCGGAACTTCATGATACAAGCCGTTTACAAAAGTGTCGTGTATGCTATAAAAATGGAGGTATCGAACAAAACGACCATTATTGTGAAGATTGACCTTTGTATTGCCAAAAGAAGAAGATTCCTCCAAAGGAATGTATTTTATTGGGATTTTGACTCTTTTGACGCTGACCTGTCTGGTTGGAAGATGCGAGTTCGTCAGATTATCGTATGCTTTCGCCGAAAAGCATTTTTGAAATCTGACACAGCGGTTGGATTAAGAAGAAGTTAAGCTTTTAAATGATGTTAGATACATGTATTTACAAGAACGTTTAATACTACGAATGGTGTATTTAGAATCTTTGCGCTATGCTATTTCACCGGATGTTAGCCAGGTGGGACGCTAACGCCCCTCCTAGCCTAGAGAGGTTAAAGAGCGACTGCCCCTAAAAAAAAAACTCATCCCTTAAACGGCCTATGTGACATCGATATGAGTCTTCACAATATTGTATATTATACATTGAATGTGTGTAAATAGTTACCCTTGTTATAATTTTTTTCCCCAAATGTTCCTGTATTTTTGTTGTTGTTGGGGTGTGTGTTAGAATAGCATTTTAGTATTTAGTATATAGTAATTTACTTCAAAATGTATCACTGTACCAACATTTATTCTAGTATCAAAATTTTACTACAAAGTGTTAAGATAATTTTGGTCAAAGTCAGTCTCGTCTAAAAGGAGTTTGGAACCTCAGTGAGTAAATGACTAAACTCACAATGAGTAAAGGAAGGTTGGGTTAGGATTGCAATTATGTTAGCAAATCATGTCCCCTTTTGCCATGCTCCACGTCCAAATCTCCCCATAACCCACTTCGCTTCCCTTCATTGAATGGGGCTCCGTTTCATCGGCCCCAACCAACATGTTCAAAGGATCATGACTGTTTTAAGACTGAAAAGCCCATGCAATACATGCTTCCAGCAGGATGCACAGCCYWCAACTATGGTTTGGATGCCCTGCCGAAAGACCTCATCATCATGCGGAATAGGAGGTTGGAGTACGTTGGTCCCAGTGAGTATACCAGTAGACCATAGACTGCTGGTTATGTATATTTTGATAGTGATTATCATCGCCAGCTAGCTACCAACTTGATAGCTGGTTAACGTTAGCCAGCCCCAATACAACTCGGATTTGGCTTGGAAACAAGATAATATTTCAAAAGAAGGCAAATAATTAGTAGGAAAACCTTTTATGTTTGATGTTGCCAGATTGACTTCAGATGCAGTATAACTTTAGCCAACTAACTAAGATTGAGGGGACCACTGTATTTTTAGCTAGCTAACATTAGCATTGCTAGCAATTTTTTTTTACAAACTTTGCAAGTAACAGTGATGACAACGTTGCCATCTCTCTAATAAAGTACATTTGACAACATAATATGGCAACGTTGTTTCCT
>NC_036868.1:26063520-26155193 GCF_002910315.2 Salvelinus sp. IW2-2015 | reverse complement strand
TCTCTAATAAAGTACATTTGACAACATAATATGGCAACGTTGTTTCCTTCTAATTATTTACTTTAGCAATGTCACTGTATTTCCATGCCAGTCTAAGTTAGTGTAATTTAGATGAACTTTTTTTTAATGCAGCTATAGTGGTACTGGCTAACTCATGTCAGACTACAACAGCGTATGAACTAGCAGCAACAAACTCAAACCAACCCAGGGCCATAGCAAAACATGTCACAGTTGGTTGCATAGTGTAGCGGCCTCACCGGCCTGAATCTAATCCAATTAACATGTGTAAAGCATAGAATTAGCTTCCAAATGAGATTGGTATTTCTTGAGCTATGTTTATAATTGAGGGATGATGATAATCGTTGACCCTGTTTTTCTGTTAGACAAATTGCACAGTTGGGTGCAAGACTGAACCCCTGGTCATGAATGGATGCCGGTGACCTACCAGAAGGCGCAAAGGTGGGTATCATAACATGTCCAGCAATGTGATTGCAATTTATATTTGTTATGGATACCKATTAACTGCTGCCAAGGCAGCAGATCATTTCCCCAGACCCCAGGAAGACTAAGTCAGTTATACAATATTAAAAACATTACAATACGATTTCACYACACACTGAGTGCCCTCAGGCCCCTACTCTACCACCACATACAGTTGAAGTCGGAAGTTTACATACATACCTTAGCCAAATACATTTAAACTCKGTTTTTCCACAATTCCTGACATTTAATCCTTGTAAAAAMTCCCTGTCTTAGGTCAGRTAGGATCACCACTTTATTTTAAGAATGTGAAATGTCAGAATAATAGTAGAGAGAATGATTTATTTCAGCTTTTATTTCTTTCATCACAGTCCCAGTGGGTCAGAAGTTTAGATCCACTCAATTAGTATTTGGTAGCATTGCTTAAATTGTTTAACTTGGGTCAAACGTTTTGGGTAGCCTTCCACAAGCTTCCCACAATAAGTTGGGTGAATTTTGTCCCATTCCTCCTGACAGAGCTGGTGTAACTGAGTCAGGTTTGTAGGCCTCCTTGCTCGCACACGCTTTTTTAGTTTTGCCCACAAGTTTTCTATAGGATGAGGTCAGGGCTTTGTGATGGCCACTCCAATACCTTGACTTTGTTGTCCTTAAGCCATTTTGCCACAACTTTTGGAAGTATGCTTGGCGTCATTGTCCATTGGAAGACCCATTTGCGACCAAGCTTTAACTTCCTGACTGATGTCTTGAGATGTTGCTTCGATATATCCACATTGTCCTTCTTCATGATGCCTTCTATTTTGTGAAGTGCACCAGTCCCTCCTGCAGCAAGCACCCCCACAACATGATGCAGCCACCCCGTGCTTCACGGTTGGGATGGTGTTCTTGGCTTGCAAGCCTCCCCCTTTTTTCTCCAAACATAATGAAGGTCATTATGGCCAAACAGTTCTATTTTTGTTTCATCAGACCAGAGGACATTTCTCCAAAAAGTATGATCTTTGTCCCCATTTGCAGTTGCAAACCGTAGTCTGGCTTTTTTATGGCGGTTTTGAAGCAGTGGTTTCTTCCTTGCTGAGCGGCCTTTCAGGTTATGTCGCTATAGGACTTGTTTACTGTGGATATAGATACTTTTGTACCTGTTTCCTCCAGCATCTTCACAAGGTCCTTTGCTGCTGTTCTGGGATTGATTTGCACTTTTCGCACCCAAGTACGTTCATCTCTAAGAGACAGAATGAGTCTCCTTCCTGAGCGGTATGACGGCTGCGTGGTCCTGTGGTGTTATACTTGCGTACTATTGTTTGTACAGATGAATGTGGTACTTCAGGCGTTTGGAAATTGCTCCCAAGGATGAACCAGGAGTCATCATGCCAGGTAGTCCTGAGGCATGGTCCTAGGGCTCAGTCCTCTGAGAGAGAGAAAGAAAGAGAGAATTAGAGAGAGCATACAGGACACCGGATAAGACAGGAGAAGTACTCCAGGTATATAACAAACTGACCCTAGCCTCCGACACATTAACTACTGCAGCAAAATACTGGAGGCTGAGACAGGAGGGGTCAGGAGACACTGTGGCCCATCCGATGATACCCCCGGACAGGTCCAAACAGGAAGGATATAACCCCACCCACTTTGCCAAAGCACAGCCCCCACACCACTAGAGGGATAACTTCAACCACCAACTTACCATCCTGAGACAATGCCGAGTATAGCCCACAAAGATCTCCGCCACGGCACAACCCAAGGGGGGCGCCAACCCAGACAGGAAGATCACGTCAGTGACTCAACCCACTCAAGTGACGCACCCCTCCTAGGGACGGCATGGAAGAGCACCAGTAAGCCAGTGACTCAGCCCCCATAATAGGGTTAGAGGCAGAGAATCCCAGTGGAGAGAGGGGAACCGGCCAGGCAGAGACAGCAAGGGCGGTTCGTTGCTCCAGAGCCTTTCCGTTCACCTTCACACTCCTGGGCCAGACTACACTCAATCATGGGACCTACTGAAGAGATGAGTCTTCAATAAAGACTTAAAGTGTTAGACCGAGTCTGCGTCTCTCACATGGATAGGCAGACCATTCCATAAAAATGGAGATCTAAAGGAGAAAGCCCTGCCTCCAGCTGTTTGCTTGAAATTCTAGGGACAATTAGGAGCCCATGCGTTCTTGTGACCGTAGCGTACGTGTAGGTATGTACGGCAGGACCAAKTCGGAAAGATAGGTAGGAGCAAGCCCAGGTAATGCTTTGTAGGTTAGCAGTAAAACCTTGAAATCAGCCCTTGCCTTAACAGGAAGCCAGTGTAGGAAGGCTAGGCACTGGAGTAATATGATCAATTTTTTTGGTTGTAGTCAGGATTCTAGCAGCCGTATTTAGCACTAACTGAAGTTTATTTAGTGCTTTATCAGGGTAGCCGGAAAGTAGAGCATTGCAGTAGTCTAACCTAGAAAACTTGTGTTATGGCTTTACATCCCGTGCATCCCGAACAGTAGTCCAGGTGCGACCAAACTAGAGCCTATAGGACCTGCCTTGTTGATAGTGCTGTTAAGGTAGAGCCGAGCTTTATTAGGGACAGACTTCTCCCCATCTTAGCTACTGTTGTATCAATATGTTTTGACCATGACKGTTTACAATCCAMGGTTACTCCAAGCAGTTTAGTCACCTTTGCTCAATTTCCACATTYTTTATTGCAAGATTTAGTTGAGGTTTAGGGTTTAGTGAATGGTTTGTACCAAATGCAATGCTTTTAGTTTKATAAATATTTAGGACTAACTTATTACTTGCCACCCATTCTGAAACTAACTGCTGCTCTTAKGTGTTGCAGTCGCTCATTTCAGTCACTGTAGTAGCTGACGTTTATAGTGTTGTGTCATCCGCATACATAGACACAATGGCTTTACTTAAAGCCAGTGGCATGTCGTTAGTAAYGATTGAAAAAAGTAAGGGGCCTAGACAGCTGCCCTGGGGAATTCCTGATTATGTTGGAGAGGCTTCCATTAAACAACACCCTCTGTGTTGTTAGACAGGTAACTCTTTATCCAGAATATAGCACGGGATGTAAAGCCATAACARAAGTTTTTACAGCAGCAGACTATGATTGATAATGTCAAAAGCTACACTGAAGTCTAACAAAACAGCCCCCACAATATTTTTGTCATCAATTTCTCTCAGCCAATCATCAGTAGTTTGTGTAAGTGCTGTGCTTGTTGAATGTCTTTCCCRATAAGCTTGCTGAAAGTCTGTTGTCTATTTGTTTACTGTAAAATAACATTGTATCTGGTCAAACARAATTTTTTCTAAAACTTTGCGAAGGGTTGGTAACAGGGTTATTGGACAGCTATTTGAGCCAGTAAAGGGGGCTTTACTATTCTTAGTAATGGTTACGCAACCTCCAAAATAATTTATTTCATTGTTCACTTGCTATTTTCACAGCTTGTCAGGCAAGACCTCTGAATAAAAGTGTGTCATGCGACTCAAGTACCCTTGTGACACCTAATCGGTTGTTGCTAGAGTCTCCCTGGACTCCTATGAAAAGGACACGCCATCATGAGGCCTCTGATAGTGATCTGAGTTACTGCCCTGATGACACATACAGCGTCATCAACAATGACAGGTATTGTGTGTTGTGGGAAGTTGTATTAAAAAATACCCGGCTTGACCATTCTTTAGAATAAAATGCTATTTACTACTTGGCTGTGTATTATATCACCCTGTCACAGGCACTCCCAGTCAAAACTACCTCATAAGATTGCCTGCTGTAGTTGTTCGAGAGATGTCCAGTTTGCAGCCGAACATGCAGCATAGAGAAGACCAACAAGGGGGCCCTCATCAACATCATGCAGACACCCTCGCTGTGAGCATTCCTATGAATGGAACAATCAGCCACATGTTGGCAAGTATCCGGCCAGCAACCTTCACCTGTCATTGGCAACAGCTTTGAGGCTCTGGGGCTCTGGCAAAGAACTCACCTCTTGCCTGCTCACCAACGGTCGTCAATGGGGTGAACAAAATTACGTAGGTTTAGTCTGACCTGTTCAAACTTGAACATAGTACCTGTTTGTGTGTCAGATWTTACCTATCCTAACTGCCATTGGTAATATAGCAGTGATTATGTGGACACTCTTACTGACAGTTGTGGCTGCTTTGTGTGATGTATTGTTGTCACTCCCTTCTTGACCRTAGTGCTGTTGACTGTGCCCAATAATGTTTGTATCATGTTTGTGCTGCTACCATGTTGTTATGTTGTGTTGCTACCATGCTGTGTTGTCATGTGTTGTTGCCTTGCTATGTTGTTGTCTTAGGTCTCTCATTATTTAGTGTTGTGATGTGTTTTGTCCTATATTTATATTTTATTTTTTAAATCCCGTGTCCCCGTCCCCGCAGGAGGACTTTTGGTAGGCCGTCATTGTAAAAAAAAAAAAATTCTTAACTGACTTGCATAGTTAAATAAAAAAATGTGTTCACAGAAACATTTTATGGAGACAGCACAAGGAGAATTGCAAGATGATGTGATGACTGACAGATGGGCTTGATACTGATGTCTCTGAATGGAGAGAGACTTGGCATTACAGTTTTACTAGACAACTTTTACTTGTATTGTCTTTTTCTATTATTGAATTGATTGGTATTAGTTAGGAGGGAGGGAGAAGCCCTGTGTATTCTGCGCCAGGATCAGGGAACTCCTGTGGTATACAGGACACCACACAGGAAGGTATGATCACTCTGACKTGTTTGCCAAGGTAGCCCCATTACCACCAGACAAAATTCTGATAGGCACAGTTTCCGTATCAACTGGGAATGACAATGAAAGATGAAATGTTAACATTGTTATATTAGCAAAACACTGCTTGTATGGTATTATGTAAAAGGTTGTTTCTTCTACATGAACCTGCTACTACATTTGAAATTTGTCCAAACACTTAGTTTACATTATCTATGTCAGGAATGCTTCTCATACMCTGTAGGCTACTGACCTATMCAAAACTTCCTCTGGCACCTCACCATACATCTGCCTGTAGTTATTGAACTCAACCTGCAGGAGGTGTGTTTGTTGTGATTGAGTGGGGGGGAAACGGCTGCAGGCAAGGTTCTGACAGATGGGTGTGTCAAGGTCACACCCAAGAAACACCCACATCAAACCGCACCCCCAAGCCAACCCAACCCATGTTTGGCCTCTGTCATGGCCGGCAGCATTTCTTGAGGAGCAACGCAATTTTTGGGGGGGAGGCAAAATCAGGAAGTGCAGTTCTTTAAAGAGACCATGCACATTTTTATAAAATAGGCTACTTCTGTTCAAATGTAGTTGATCAGTACGATACAATAAGTCCCAAATGGAAGGGAAACAGATTGTAGCCCCGTGAAATCAGACAAAACAAGTTTAATAACTCAATGCATGCACACACCTATTGAATATGCATTCACCTGTATTGTGGATAGGCCTAGGCTACATATTGATTTACTCAGTTTACCAATAGAGATTATTTGAATGGTAAATGATGACCTTTTATGTTAGATTGGTAAAAAAAAATGTGTAATTGATTCATTCATGTATACATGGCTGTCTTTGGAAAGAAATTGTACATCAAAAAATGCAAATGTAATGATATTGAACTCAAAATATGCCCAACGATTGAACAGGGCAGTATCTGAGTTGATCTGTCTGGATGACGTGCCATTCTGTGACTTTGGCTAGTATGCCTTCTTTTTTGTTGCCTTGGTATCAAGGATCGTGATTGCATTGAGTACTWTGGTACTAAACCTGCACTGAAAAAGGTTCCTTGGAGAACTCTTGCACGATAAAAAACCTTTGTTGGCTTCATACCCTGAGTTGTTCTGAACAGAATGAGCCTATGTTTTTCTGTTGTGAATAAAATTTGCCGCAGCACACACGCACCTGAATGCACGCATGACTCCTMTCTATGCGCACCCAYATGACGATCTGTTTCTCTGAKTTGCATTGTGAAAGCCTGACACTTTAATATCGTATTGTATAACTTAGCTAGTCATGTTGGCAATAGAACAAGCTTTCAAATGATGCCCTCCTGACCCAGATTGTGGTTTATAATGGACCTTCTTTGGATTGCGTAAACAACAGTAATTGTGTGATGGCGGGGATGCAGGGCTGTGTTCCAACCAAAACTACAAGTGTGCTTGCTCTAGTTCCTCAAAGGCACCGCTAGGAGAGATCAACTCTAAAAGTTATTTTTTTATTTTTTTACTCTTCTCTGAGTCATAAAAATGCATTGAAATTACTTAGGAACTGTGCACCCTTTGGAGAGGTGTGTGGCCACTTGGAGACACCAGTTAGTCCTCTCACTCAAAGCCTTGTCATTTTTTTGTCTTATGTTGCACCTACCCCACATTTTCCAGGAATATTCTTATCYTGTTACTTAATGTGTTGAGTTTTTTCAGATTTCGTTATCAACCAAATGCGGCGAAAAGTACAGTAAATGTAAAATGCACATAAAATCAACTGTGTAAATTTGGATTCAGTCTTGTGTCAGGTGAACTGTTGTGTCCCCACCTTTTGGTCGGATCATTTTTCCATAATCTCCAAACTGTTCCCTTTCAAATGCTACCATGCATCTACTTTTCATATTTCTTCCGTAAGAAACATTTCAATTTAGCCCTATCCATATAGGCCAGTTCCCACACGTGTAAAGGGTTAAGAGTGTGGTATACAAGGTTAGAATTCAGGTGTATCAATATGTATAATGTATTTATTTATCATTTATAAATTAGCTTTTGCGCAGCTTTTGCGTTTCACCCCCATCTCAAAATTGAATGGTTTTGACCATTTGGAAGTTTTTACAGAGTGATCTTTTCCTCTCTGGCTTCTGCCACACAGTGTGCCTCGCAAAAGTGATTGCTGTCCTCCTTGTGAAATTATCAACCTTACCCTATATATCTAAAAAATTACCATATACACTGATTGTTTAAAGCAAAACTACGAAATGTATTGCTGATGGTGAACTTGAACAATCCAAATAAATTCTATTGTAAGCCCCATTCAGCAGGTATAGTCAGATGAGTTCTCCTGTAGCTTACTTTTATTCCGGTAAAACACATTTTTTAACAGGGCTTAGATAACAATAACCTAGCAATTTACATAGGTTGTCAATCGCCTAATAAAGCGTAATATCATGGAAGCCATTTTAGCTTTTGAATGCTGAAAGGTCCGGGAAACTGAGCACAGCGCATAGTTTGACTACGCTACTGATATTGCACTGGGTTGTTCGGCAAGTTGTAGATCAGTGACTTGTCAATACAATTACATGCAGTTCGACACTGAAGGAGAAGACGCATCAGTTGTCACAAAATATGAGTTTTTTTTTCGGAAGGTAGAGTGAATGTAACATGAGCAACAACAACAAAAAAATGTGAACTGGTGATTCGTAACTTTTGAATATATTTTCTGACCGATGCATGCTWCATTTGGATCGATTTGAGGTCCGAGGACCGATGCGCTTTTATCTTAAACATTTGAATCTGGGACTGATGCGGTGAATCGTTAGGCCTTATATCCCTAAGAAAAACGGTAATGCACTTAGCCTATCTGAAGTGCACTGCTCTTTTCAGGAGTTGACTACTGCTTGTACCCTCAGTCATAGAGGCCTGCATAATGATGTCATGAATTAAATATTGAAAACTGTCAGTCATGATTAGCTGTGTCAACTGCTTATTAACTTGTTATTACGAAACACTTGCACGTTCATCTTCTCCACTGTATGGTTGCTGTGTCATACAGTGAAAAGTTTAACCTATAGAGGTTACAAATGTCTTAAATGGATTGTCTGAGATGGCGCTGACGGTCGTCCCGACATTTCTTGATTTCTAGTTTATTTTATTTTTTGAATATTTATGTACTTGTTTGACATTTTACAGCATTGTTAGACGCTATAGTAACATATATCCTAAGAATTTCGGGGCACCCCCTATAACATCTGCTAGACTGTGTACACAGCCAATATATTTGATTTTACATTATTCAAGGAGTGAAGATGGCTCTGTCTATTGGCAAACCAGAGGAAATGTCAGTTGTCTTAGCGGAATGCTTCAAGTCGTCTGATATTGTCCCTTAACGTCCTGTTCACGTCCTGTTCAGTTTGCAGCCCAGGTCCATTTCCTCAACCAAATGTAGGACTGAAATGTTGAACTTGTAGGGACATATATTCATCTAGATATAAAAAAAATAAAAAAAAGATTACCTTGGGTTCAATGGGGATATTCTGGAAACATAGGCAACATCAGAAATAGCGACGGTTGGTCAGATGTCTTGGCCATGAAATCACAAATGTTCACCTTCATGCAAGGCGTGGGGGTGGTAAAACAGTATAGGGTCTATAAATAGAATAATATATGTAGAATAGTCTACAACAGCTTCCTCTCCTTGTCTTCTCTCCTTAATTTCGATAGTCTAAAGGAGCTTCCTCAGCTCCTTCATCTGCGCAGATCTGAAAACACATAGCAAGGAAAAGCAACGGTGGATACCCTGAGGATTTTATTTAAGGTGTCCAGTTCATATCTGTGCAGTTGAAGGAAATGAGACAAGGAGAGGAATGAAGCCACTCAGGACTATTGAGAATCGCTGCCTAAGCATTATTGTAAACACCTGACACCTGCACAAAACCAAAACCCCGAGTGTGCTCAGTGTTTGGATCTTTATAATTTGTTGTCATAATTTGCCCGTTATCACACGTGGCGTGGAGGCCCGCATATTATTGTTGTGCTGGATTATGCTAATTCCTCTGCAACAGGACTGGGCCGTGAGTGCTTTTAGGCACAATAAAGCAAAAGATCATGTAATAAAGCAATAAATAAAAATAAAACAGACTAAACAGGCCTATTAGGGGTAATGCACATGAAGCAGCCTATATGCCTGGCCAATAGGGCCAATCATTTGGACCCTAGCTATAAAGTGTTGGAGTTTTTTGTAATAGATTGACTGAAATTAGAATTCTTTCCATATCCAATTACAACTTTTGGAGCGCAAAAATATATATTAGGCTAATAACATTATGATAACACTAAATACATTAGGCTAATAACATTATGGACTGTGACCTGAAAATAATGGTCATTTTATTCAACCACAGGGAATGGGAATGAACTGTAATTATTCAACCACAGGGAATGGGAATGAACTGTAATTATTCAACCACAGGGAATGGGAATGAACTGGTGTTGTTCCCCCGCATGCTTTACATTCTTGTGTGTACATTACAATGTTGTTGTGATATCTGTACACACCAGGCGATGTGTGAAAACACGGACTGTGGGTTTACTGGATGTGGTCTGGGTTGGGTCTGGTCACGACATAATGACAGGGTGAGGCTGGCGTTGAGGGGGGCAACATCGCTCCATAGCCCGTGCATTAATCGAGTTGAACCAAGTAATTCGAGCCACTTCGCAAGGGGACGCAAATTCTACAAATATTTTGGTTTTATTCTTCAAATAAACAGCCTGGCGTTTTCGCCATTGGAAGACTGGATGTCAGCGAGGCTTGTCTGCATAGCAAATGGTTAAGATTAAGTTTTCTGCAAATCGGTGAAGCCGAACCAGGAAGAGCAAAGCACATCGCTCAGGCAGCCACCGTCCTCTCTCTCTCTCGCTTTCTCTCTACTCCCCTGCTCTCCCCCAGTACGGAGATCAGTTCAGCCATCACACCAGTCCATAACTATTTCGACGCATCTCCAGGCACAGTATGACGGAGTGTGTAAGTTAATATCTCTAAATATTTCTTCCGTAACGTTTTTCGAGTGCCGAGTGTTGAAGTTGCGTTCCGAGCCCGTCCAAAAAGGAGTGCAGAACCTATTTTCGCTTCTGCCTTGCAGAATCGATAGCTGTAGCTTGCTAGCATGCGATATCCATGGGTTTCATACTAAATAGTGTTAGAAAATCTAATTATTTCGATATTATTTTCATAAATGGCATGGAATATGTGTTTGTGGCAGTCTTATTTTGGCCGCGATGTGTGTTCGGGTCGCCCATAGCCCCATAGATAAAGCAGTTACTTCGGATGGCAGGCTACTCACAGACTTCAAGCGAGCGAGGCGCAGCCTGTCTACTGTATGTCGGCCCCGATGTCCTCAAGTAGGCTATCGGACGTTTGGTATGTTTGATCAAGTTAAATGGCTTACCAGGGCGAAGCTCAGGTGTTACATTTAGTGGTTGAATCGATTTAGATGGACTGTAGACTACCTGAAGACCATTTAACGACAAACAAGCCGACGCCTCGTGTTTTATATTTTTAATTCGGGCATAGAAAGTGTTCAAAACACCTTACCCTGTACGGGGGTATTTTGGGCAAGTTGTTGGTCCCTCATTGCCCCCATATTTCACACAGTGTTAAGGTGTAATTACATAGGTTAATGCCTGGTCATTGAAATAATAGTGTTTATTTGCATTTGTCGAAACGTGGAGTAGCTTGCACAGAGACATGGTAGGCAAGATACAGTAGCTAGATACGTTTATTATGTGTCTGTGTTAATAGCCTGTAGACTAGGCTACACAGGACATGGTTGTTTTGTAACTTGTTTGCCAGTGGGCTCTACATTCATGTAACAATTACGTGATACAAACATTATGTCATGTTGTCTAATTGGGTTTCTGCTGATTTAGAATGATTGCTGTATGTAGAATGTTTGCTGAAATATACCGAACAAAAATATAAACACAACATACAACCATTTCAAAGATTTTGCTGAGTTACAGTTCATAGAAGGAAATCGGTCAATTAAAATAACTTCATTAGGCCCTAATCTATGGATTTCACATGACTGGGCAGGGGAGCAGCCATGGGTGGGCCTGGGAGGGCATAGGCCCACCCACTTGGGTCCCAAGTCCACCCTCTGGGAGCCAGGCCCAGGTAATCGGGATACGTTTTTCCACACAAACGGTTGTGAGGCCGGTTGTATGTACCGCCAAATTCTCTAAAACGACGTTGGAGGCGGCTTATGCTCGAGAAATGAACATTAAATGATCAGCTCTGTTAATGATTCCTGCCGTCAGCATGCAAATTGCACACTCCCTCAAAACTTTAGACATCTGTGACATTTTGTTGTGTGACAAAACTTCACATTTTAGATTGGACTTTCATCGTCCACAGCACAACTCGCACCTGTGTAATGATCATGCTGTTTAATCAGCTTCTTGATATGCCACACCTGTCAGGTGGATGGATTATCTTGGCAAAAGAGAAATGCTCACTAACAGGGAGGTTAACAAATTTGTGCACAAAATTTGAGAGAATGAAGCTTTTTGTGCATACGGAACATTTCTGGGAACTTTTATTTCAGCTCATGAAAAATTGGACCAACAGTTAACATGTTGCGTTTAATTTTTTTGTTCAGTATAGAATGTCTGATGGATTAGAATGTCTGATAAATGAGATTGTCTGTTTAGAATGCCAAAAGGTGTCAGAACATTGTCCCTGTGCAGATGGAATTCCTGACCTCTCACATGATCTCATAAGGAAGGAATCCTGTTTTGACTATTTTGCATTTGTTTTGATTGCGTTGGCATGCACTTCAGTTTTTCAGCATTCCTTTTTTTGTTCCTTATTTTTTATTGTTTAGCACAGGGGATTGACATCTGGCGGCCTGCGGATCAATGAAATAGATAACGGCAATATTTAGTCGCACACCTCTCTATTTTCCATGATTTATTGAAAAAAGTATACATGTGAGTGTATAGGGTATTTCATTTTATTGTTCATAATGTGGACATAATGAGTAGCTTTTTTCAGCTTTAATACAAAATCCCGAACATGTAGGGCATCGCCAACAACCATCAATAGGCCTACTGTTGGATGTTGAGAATCATATCTCGTGTAATGGCTGTTTTGGATTCTTCATAAGGCACATTCGTCACTTTTAGAGTGTTTTTCTGTGACAAAAAAAAAGAATCCTGATTCTACCAAACTATTGATTAAGACATATGTTTGACTTTGAATTAAGGTAGGTAGGTATCCCTAATGGATACGATGGTAGACTGGATTTTAGGCACGTTTGAATGCACAGTTCTCTCTCCGGGGATTTTTGTTTGTTGTGAATATGGATAAGATGGTCTGCGGTATTCTGTGGTATGCAGCTCCTGTTGGCCTGGTTTTATTTCGGACCCTAAGCTCTTTCCCTAGGAGCCCCTACCACTTCAATGTTTACGGAACTGTAAGAAATGGATAGGAGAGTATGAGTAAGCAGTATAATGATGTTCCATCTAGCCCTCCAAGACTCTTTGCTCCATAAGTGGAGTTTTCATCTGTCCAGTCTTTTCAAATGGGTAGAAGGGTTAGGATAAGGGACTAGAGATCAAAATTGTATTAGTGAAACCTGAAGGGGTATGTACGTATATACGTGGAAGGGATTAGGCGATAGGCTAGGGATTGAAAAGGTACTAGGGTTGTATTCACTGTAGCAAAACAAAAACTATGAGAAATAAGAAAAGAAAGAAGTGTTTCTTATTGGACAACTTCAGGTAATCCCTCCCTGTTTCAGTCCGTTTTCTTCCGCTTGGTGGCTAATGAATACGACCCACGATCCTGTTTTATAGGAGTGACACTAACCATTTGTCTCTCCTCCCCAGGCCCAGTGGTGCAGCATGTGATGATCCACGCTCGGAACGAAGGTTCCCTCAGCCAGAGCCGCAGCACAGGGAGGCGGGAACACTGCCCCCATAGGCCACATGGTGAGATCATGGGTGGGGCCTGGCTTGAGCGCACGCTGCGATTCGGCAGGACCTTGAAGAAGCGTAGGACCAAGCGAGGAAGGGGAGGGGTTAAAGAGATGAGGGAGAAGACGCCGGAACGGAATAGGAGGCGGGGCAGGAAATCATATCCCTTACGAGGAAGGGGAGGGTCTTCGGAGGAAGAGGGACTTAGCTGTCACGTTTTACTCACCCGGTTGGAGGAGGACATCCGGGAGCAGGAGGACACCAATGAGAGGGGGAATGATTTGCCTACCCAACCGCTGGTTAAGCCTGAATCCCGGATCAATAAACTGAGCAAAGGAAAAGGCAAAGCCAAGGGGAAACTCCTGGCGAAGAAGATGATTCCCAAAATGATATCCAAAACCACCAGTGATGTGCAGGAGTCGCCGTTTCCAGAGCCGCGTAAGCGACGGCTAGCTTCTCTCAACGCTGAGGCGGTGAACAGTCTACTGTTGGAGAGACCCAACGAGACCAGGTCGGCTGGCAAACAGGCCAGGAGACAGCAGGAGGAGCCCTCCAGCGGTGAGTCAACCCTGGGGACAGATCCAGCTAGGGGCGGGGTGGCCAGAGGTCCTAAAGCTCAAAGAGCCAGCAGCAGCAAGGCCTCCATATTGCACAAGCCTGAACTGTGCCGACGCTCCAAAAAGGCCAAGAAAGTCTCCAAGAAACTGACCAAACCAGATAGAGGAGAGAAGAAAGAGACTGCGATGATGACTCTACAGATGTTACACACCCCTGCTCCTCGACGGCTAGCCGGACTCAACGCTGCCGCGCTGCTYAAGTTAACGAGCACCTCCGCAACTAGCAAACAGCGAGTGAAACCAACATCGACTACGACGACCGACTGCAAGACCACGAGCGCCGCATCAGTTGATGTGAAGCAGAAGCAACCGCGACTGAATCTTAAACAGTGCGGCCGCCAGCCTAAGCAGAAGGGAAGGAAGTTGATTCCAGAACAGGGAGGCTGTTCAGCCTGCAAGAAGTCCAACTTTGAGGCAAAAGTGGAGTGGGAGACTGGAGGTTGCACCCACCGGCTAACCAAACCAGGCTACCAGTCGCGCAGCATGCTAGCCTACCCGCTGAAGCCTGTCGTCAAAGAGGAGCAGGTTGAGGCAGAGCTGAGCCCGTACTACTGCTGCCCCCCAGAGGGCTCTGTGGAGTACTGCCACCGCCTAGCATTGTTCCTGGGTCAGAAGGCCTATGCTGACTCAGAAGAACAACCTTTAAACTCTGCAATGACCCCTATGAAGCGGGAGTGCCTGGTGACATCGCCGTCCGTGGCCCACCCCCACTCCCACGCAGCCCTGACCCTCAGCCCCCACCCCTGCCTCTGCACCGCCGACCCCGCCTGCTTCTCCAGCTACTACGTCCACATCGCACACCCCGGAGCTCCGTCGACCACCCTCAGCTCGCGACCTCTGAACTTTGGCCCCTCGACAATGTGTCCCGGCAGGGTGTCTGGGTCCAAGCTGCTGGGTCCTCCGGTGTCCCATGCCTCGACACTGGCCCACCCTGCTTTCTGTGGCTCAGTGGGCTCGCCCTACTACAGCAAGGCCTGCCGTGTCAGCGGCTACACCTACAGAGCCATGCAGCCGGTCAACAGCAGGGGGTGCACTTTCTCCACAGGCTGCTCCGAGTTTACACACGGCATCAAGACAGGTAAGAGGACGACATTGGGACTGTATGCCTACTGACTAGGCCCTATATGCTGATATAAATGTTTCAGCAAAGACCAGCCTTCGTTGTGTTTTCGCCGGTGACCAGCCTTTGTTGTGCTTTCGCTATTGATCAGCCTTCGTTGTGTTTTTGCTGGGGACCAGTAAATTAGCATATTTGGGGAGTGTGGTCTAATCAGGGTTTCTGTTAGTAAAATGTGGTGGTGGACAACGTGACCGGGAKGATTTTAATTTACCGGCCATTTGAGAAATTTACCGAACCCTTATGTTACCCATTAGGGCACCCACCCACGGTTCTCAGAATGAAAGAAATCAGATTTAGATTATGGTAATTCATCTTAACAGAACATGCAACTCCTGTAATGAAGCAGCCAATAAATCGTCATTTTCAAACATTTACCAAAATGTTAAACAGTGCACCTGATGAGAGCGGTTCCATATGTAACAGATATTAAAATATCAGTTAGAAACGTAGAATGAGGTGGAATCTAAAGATGCAACAACTAGGATGGGTTGCTAATATGACTAAGATTGTCTTTGTTTATGGACAGCAAAAGAAAGTTGATATAAAAACCAATAGAACAGGAGAGTGGCATATGAGGAAGTATTTCATAGTCGGCCCGGCGAATATGCTAGGGAAGTAAATTGAAATAAATAAATTCACTATACAGAAATAAATCAAATAAAGCATGACTTAGCTACAGGAATTGAGGAATTGAGAACCATTAGATTTTTTTTTTATAGCTGCGGATTGTTTCAAATTACAAGCTTGTAGACCTATGCCTATTTGGGAAGCTCGCAATTTTGACAGAGCATGTGGCATTTCTTAAAATCAATACACAGAAGTATTTTTTTTTTTTGCGAACTGTGTTTCTTCCTTCAAAGACCAAAATGAATTTGCCAGAATTTTACTTAATTATGACATAACATTGAAGGTTGTGCAATGTAACAGCAATATTTAGACTTAGGGTTGCCACCCATTCGACAAAATACGGTATGGTTTCGTATTTCACTGAAAGAATAAACGTTTTGTTTTCAAAATGATCATTTCTGGATTTTACCATATGAATGACCAAAGGCTCGTATTTCTGTGTTTATTATAATTAAGTCTATGATTTGATATTTGATAGAGCAGTCTGACTGAGTGGTGGTAGGCAGCAGCAGGCTCGTAAGCATTCATTCAAACAGCACTTTACTGTGTTTGTGAGCAGCTCTTAGCAATGCTTGAAGCACAGCACTGTTTATGACTTCAAGCCTATCAACTACCGAGATTAGGCAGGCAATACTAAAGTGCCTGTAAGAACATCCAATAGTCAAAGGTATATGAAATACAAATTGTATAGAGAGAAATAGTCGACGCGTCATAATTCCTATAATAACTACAACCTAAAACTTCTTAACTGGGAATATTGAAGAACTGGGAAAATTGAACCACCAGCTTTCATATGTTCCCATGTTCTGAGCAAGGAACTTAAACGTTAGCTTTTTTACATGGCACATATTGCAATTTTACTTCTCCAACACTGTGTTTTTGCATTATTTAAAACAAATTGAACATGTTTCATTATTTATTTGAGACTAAATAGATTTTATTTATGTATTATATTAAGTTAAAATAAAAGGGTTCATTGTTCATTCAGTATTGTTGTAATTGTCATTATTACAAATATACACTGCTCAAAAAAATAAAGGGAACACTTAAACAACACAATGTAACTCCAAGTCAATCACACTTCTGTGAAATCAAACTGTCCACRTAGGAAGCAACACTGATTGACAATAAATTTCACATGCTGTTGTGCAAATGGAATAGACAAAAGGTGGAAATTATAGGCAATTAGCAAGACACCCCCAATAAAGGAAAGGTTCTGCAGGTGGTGACCACAGACCACTTCTCAGTTCCTATGCTTCCTGGCTGATGTTTTGGTCACTTTTGAATGCTGGCGGTGCTTTCACTCTAGTGGTAGCATGAGACGGAGTCTACAACCCTCACAAGTGGCTCAGGTAGTGCAGTTCATCCAGGATGGCACATCAATGCGAGCTGTGGCAAAAAGGTTTGCTGTGTCTGTCAGTGTAGTGTCCAGAGCATGGCGGCGCTACCAGGAGACAGGCCAGTACATCAGGAGACGTGGAGGAGGCCATAGGAGGGCAACAACCCAGCAGCAGGACCACTACCTCCGCCTTTGTGCAAGGAGGAGCACTACCAGAGCCCTGCAAAATGACCTCCAGCAGGCCACAAATGTGCATGTGTCTGCTCAAACGGTCAGAAACAGACTCCATGAGGGTGGTATGAGGGCCCGACGTCCACAGGTGGGGGTTTTTGTGCTTTACAGCCCAACACCGTGCAGGACGTTTGGCATTTGCCAGAGAAACGCAAGATTGGCAAATTCGCCACTTGGCGCCTGTGCTTCTTCACAAGATGAAAGCAGGTTCACACTGAGCCACAGTGCAGCAATGTGACAGACGTGACAGAGTCTGGAGACGCCGTGGAGAACGTTCTGCTGCCTGCAACATCCTCCAGCATGACCGGTTTGGCGGAGGGTCAGTCATGGTGTGGGTGCATTTCTTTGTGGGGCCGCACAGCCCTCCATGTGCTCGCCAGAGGTAGCCTGACTGCCATTAGGTACGAGATGAGATCCTCAGACCCCTTGTGAGACCATATGCTGACACATGCACATTTGTGGCCTGCTGGAGGTCATTTTGCAGGGCTCTGGTAGTGCTCCTCCTTGCACAAAGGCGGAGGTAGCGGTCCTGCTGCTGGGTTGTTGCCCTCCTACGGCCTCCTCCACGTCTCCTGATGTACTGGCCTGTCTCCTGGTTGTGCCTCCATGCTCTGGACACTACGCTGACAGACACAGCAAACCTTTTTTCACAGCTCGCATTGATGTCAGGAAGCATAGGAACTGAGAAGTGGTCTGTGGTCACCACCTGCAGAACCATTCCTTTATTGGGGGTGTCTTGCTAATTGCCTATAATTTCCACCTTTTGTCTATTCCATTTGCACAACGCATGTGAATTTTATTGTCAATCAGTGTTGCTTCCTAAGTGGACAGTTTGATTTCACAGAAGTGTGATTGACTTGGAGTTACATTGTGTTGTTTAAGTGTTCCCTTTATTTTTTTAGAAGTGTATATAAAAATGTCCGATTAATCGGCATCGGATTTTTTGGTCCACCAATAATCGGTATCGGCGTTGAAAAATCATAATCGATCGACCTCTAATCAAGACATATAGAAAGGGAGGCAGCCATTTTTTTATTTTAAGAATGTGAAATGTCAGAATAATAGTAGAGAGAATGTTTTATTTCAGCTTTTATTTCTTTCATCACATTCCCAGTGGGTCAGAAGTTTACATACACTCAATTAGTATTTGGTTCCATTGTCTTTAAATTGTTTAACTTGGGTCAAACGTTTCGGGTAGCCTTCCACAAGCTTCACACAATAAGCTGGGTGAATTTTGTCCCATTCCTCCTGAGAGCTGGTGTAACTGAGTCAGGTTTGTAGGCCTCCTTGCTCTCACACGCTTTTTCAATTCTGCCCACAAAGTTTTTATGGGATTGAGGTCAGGGCTTTGTGATGGCCACTCCAATACCTTGACTTTGTTGTCCTTAAGCCATTTTGCCACAACTTTGGAAGTATGCTTGGGGTCATTGTCCATTTGGAAGACTCATTTGCGACCAAGCTTTAACTTCCTGACTGATGTCTTGAGATGTTGCTTCAATATATCCACATACTTTTGTTCCTCATGATGCCATCTATTTTGTGAAGTGCACCAGTCCCTCCTGCAGCAAAGCACCCCCACAACATGATGCTGCCACCCCCATGCTTCACGGTTGGGATGTTGTTCTTCGGCTTGCAAGCCTCCCCTTTTTCCTCCAAACTTAACGATGGTCATTATGGCCGAACAGTTCTATTTTTGTTTCATCAGACCAGAGGACATTTCTCCAAAAAGTACGATCTTTGTCCCCATGTGCAGTTGCAAACCGTATTCTGGCTTTTTTATGGCAGTTTTGGAGCAGTGGCTTCTTCCTTGCTGAGTGACCTTTCAGGTTATGTCGATATAGGACTTGTTTTACTGTGGATATAGATACTTCTGTACCTGTTTCCTCCAGTATCTTCACAAGGTCCTTTGCTGWTGTTCTGGGATTCATTTGCACTTTTCGCACCAAAGTACGTTCATCTCTAAGAGACAGAATGCGTCTCCTTCCTGAGCGGTATGACAGCTACGTGGTCCCACGGTGTTTATACTGAGTACTATTGTCTGTACAGATGAACGTGGTACCTTCAGGCATTTGGAAATTGCTCCCAAGGATGAACCAGACTTACAATTTTTTTGGGCTGATTTCTTTTGATTTTCCCATGATGTCAAGCAAAGAGGCACTGAGTTTGAAGGTAGGCCTTGAAATACATCCACAGGTACACTTCCAATTGACTCAAATGATGTCAATTAGCCTATCAGAAGTTTGTAAAGCCATGACATCATTGACATCTGGAATTTCTCAAGCTGTTTAAAGGCACAGTCAACTTAATGTATGTAAACTTCTGACCCACTGGAATTATGATACAGTGAATTATAAGTGAAATAATCTATCTGTAAACAATTGTTGGAAAAATTACTTGTCATGCACAAAGTAGATGTCCTAACCGACAAACTATAGTTTGTTAACAAGAAATTTGCGGAGTGGTTGAAAAACAAGTTTTAATGACTCCAACCTAAGTATATGTAAACTTCTGTCTTCAACTGTAGGTCTACTGCTGCATTGGCCTAAAGGTTATGAGTTCCATGCACTAATTTCTTTAGCCGCCAATGGATCACGGTGAATCGATGCATCCATATGTCAGAGGCTGGTGCTCTTACATTAGTTTACCATTTCAATTCCGATTTTAATGATTATTCATGTGACAGATTTAGAGTAAAGAAAATGTTATTATTGAAATTAAACTGTTTCACGAAAATGCGTATTTGAAAATCTTAACTGGCGGACCAGTAGAAATTGTAGGATAAATTGTAAGGTTCTCCAAACTTGAAACTCTTGCGCCGCCTATGAAGTCTTTATAAAATAATTGCCTCCACGTTTCCATGGTCGGATTTGCCTATAGGCTACTTTGAAGCAAGGTAAGACATGCCTCATAATATGAAGTAAAACATTTTTATAGGTTTCAAACAATTAAGTAGGCCTATGTTTTCAAAATGCATACTGCCTCCAGCTCACATTGTAAAGTGGTGGTGACGCGCTGATAGCCTGTTGCCAGCACTTGAATGGTGAATGGGAGGCGCGCTTCAATTACACGGAACCSAAACCGGCTGCGCGCGTGCGCCATCGTGCGCTATCGTGCATACATTTATTTTGTCCCCCTACACCAAACGCGATCACGACACGCAGGTTAAAATATCAAAACAAACTCTGAACCAATGACATTCATTTGGGGACAGGTCGAAAAGCATTAAACATGTATGGCAATTTAGCTAGTTAGCTTGCACTTGCTAGCTAATTTGTCCTATTTAGCTAGCTTGCTGTTGCTAGCTAATTTGTCCTGGTATATAAACATTGAGTTGTTATTTTAGCTGAAATGCACACGGTCCTCTACTCCGACAATTAATCCACACATAAAACGGCCAACCGAATCGTTTCTAGTCATCTCTCCTCCTTCCAGGCTTTTTCATCTTTGAACTTATATGGTGATCGGCATCTACACTTTCATAGTATTACCACGACAACCGGCAAAACAGTTTGTCTTTCAATCACCCACGTGGGTTTAACCAATGAGAAGATGGCACGTGGGTACCTGCTTCTATAAACCAATGAGGAGATGGGAGAGGCAGGACTTTCAGCACGATCTGCGTCAGAAATAGAAAGGAGTTCTATTTTAGCCRTTGGCATCGCAGACGCTCGCGAGCAGTGTGGGTGCAATAATTGAAAAACATCGATTTCTACATTTATTTTGCGACGCTCGAGCGACGTGTCCGGTCTGGGCAGCATGTTAGGCTACCGGTTGAGAAAAAAAATAGTAGGCATAGCTCTTTTTYAAAGATGCACCAAAACCTTTTTTAACACGCGTTTGCATTTAGAATTGTTACGCAATGAATGGGCTTATAAAATMACATGATTTAGGAGCTGCAGGAGAAATCACACTCAAAATAGGCTGTGTTTGCTGTGCGTGTGTGATAGTTGTTGTTGGATAAATAGATAGGCTACATGATGACTAACGAAAATACACAAACACCAATTTAATTCCACTATTATGCAAATGATCCCATAGACCGATAAGCATGACGGTCAAATGTATTTCCATCGACTGGCATTTCCATCAATTAATAAAAAGCATTATTTTGCAATGGTATTTTTTTTCTCACGGTCATTTTGGCTAGCAACAGTTTTATTTTGTCAGCTTTTCATTGTATTATCAGACAAAAGCCAGCAATTGCCGGCTAACAGAAAACCCTGGGTCTAATATATGTGTATTTGTGGCAACCGWCAGTGGAAGGGTGGTACCAGTTTAAGTGGTTGATGGTTATGTTGTCAAAGGTTGGCCGCCTCTTTTTAACACTGTTAGTTCTACAAACTTTTTAAGAGCATGTGACATTAAAGAMCTGACATTAAGGTCACAGTAACTTAATGGACGTTAGTTGCCTGGAAGTTGRGGTGAATTTTGCATTATCTAAGTTATTGTAAAATTCACATTAACTTAATAGCCAGTAACTGCTAGTAAGTCATAGGCAATGAACAGCCAGTAACTTCCTGGCAGCTTAACTGGCAACCAGATGTCAGTACGTTATTAGTAAATGCACAGTCATTTACTTGCAACTAGCAAGTTGAACTTGAACTCACTGAACTTTTCTTATAAAAAGAAAGCTTATAACATTCGGTGACAACTACTAAGCAGTATTTATGGTGAGCACACTTGGGACCCAGGCTCACCTGGCCTCAAAATCTTGGTTGGCAGCAAACTGATCTTCCTTCCACACCATCAGATCAGTGAGCGTGACAGAGATAAGCCACAGTAAGTTACTGTAAATTTTACAATAACAACTTGCTGCAAAAACATAAACTTCCCGATGGCCAACTGCCATTAAGTTACTGGAAACTGCAACTTCTTAACTTACTACTTAAATTACTATAAATATTAAACTTTCATGAAATCACAAGTGCAATACATCAAAATAAAGCTTAACTTGTTGTTAATCCAGCCAAGGTGTCKGATTTCAAAAAGGCTTTACGGCGAAAGCAAACCATGCGATTATCGGAGGACAGCGTCCAGCACACAAATGCACAACAAATCATTTTCAACCAGGGAGTTGCGACACGAAAGTCTGAAATAGCGATATAATATATCCCTTTTCTTTTGAAGATCTTCTTCTGTTGGCACTCCAAAAGGTCTCAGTTACATTAAAAATTGTCCTTTTGTTCGATAAATTTCTTCTTTATATCCATAAAAACTCAGTTTAGCTGGCGCGCTTCAGTCAATAATCCACTCGGTTTCCATCGGTCAAAATGCATACAAAATGAATCCCAAACGTTACTAATAAACTTATCCAAACAAGTCAATCAACGTTTATAATCAAACCTAGGTACCCTAATACGCAAATAAACAATAAAATTGAAGACGGAGAATCGTTATTGTCTTTACCGGAGATAAACAAAAAGAACGCGCTCTCTCGGCCATGCGCATGGAAACACTACAGCCAAAATGGGAGCCCTTAGAAAAACTACTTATTCTCCCCCATTTTTTTCCAAAAAACCAGCCTGAAATTCTTTCTAAAGACTGTTGACATCTAGTGGAAGCCCTAGGAACTGCAATTGGGCACAATTTCGCCCCATTTATAAAAGTGCCAGCCATTGAAATCAGTGGTAGGATGAAAAAAAATGTTTTTGGGATGGTTTGTCATCGGGGTTTCGCCTGCCATTTCAGTTSTGTTATACTCACAGACATTACAGTTTTAGAAACTTTAGAGTGTTTTCTATCCAAATCTACCAATTATATGCATATCCTAGCTTATGGGCCTGAGTAGCAGGCAGTTTACTTTGGGTACGCTTTTCATCCGGACGTCAAAATACCGTTCCCTATCCCAAAAAAGTTAACAGTGCAGCTCTTGATCGTCACAAGCGCTTACAAAGATTGTAGAACTGAGTGGACAAATTAAGTGCTCAACCTTAATCAACATGACGATAAAACCACTTAAACAGGTACAACACTTCCACAAACGGTTGGCTCAAATACTAAATATTTAAGACCATGCCCCTTAAATATGCAAATGAGCCCTCACCAGCACAATCACACCTTAATTCAACTGTAAAAATACTGTATTTTTACTGCAATTCCGTAGCCGGGAAAATTTCTGTAAAATTACAGGTCATTTTCTACAGAGTGTYCCATAAGCACATCTGAAGTATCCTATAAGTATAACTGTCATTGCTTCTACATTGGAACCAGAGGGTTCTTCATGAGAGGGTTCAACATGGAACTGAAGAGGGTTCCCCTACAGCAGAGTACCCCAATTGGTGGCCCATGGGCCGAATTTGGCCTGTGGGTGGTTTTATTTGGCCCCCAAGTTTTCTGAGAAAAATAAATAAATAAATGTCTATATTTTGAGTTTTCATTGTTGGATATGAAAGATTGTAAAAACACCAGGAAATCTGTTCCCAAGTATTCCCGCTCATGATAGAAAGACAGGTGACCATATACAAATATAAGCAAGGTTTGAAATTATTATGTTTTAGGCATATATCTGTTTGGACTTCTTGCAGTCTACAAATTATTTGTAATTATGTCTAGGCCCCCCGACCATCTGCTAAAGAAAAAATCGTCCTGCAGSTGAATCTAGTTGATGATCCCTGCCCTACAGGGACAAATCAAAAGGTTATACTGTGGCTCCCAAAATGGTACCCCATAGGGACAAATGACAGAACTCTGTAACCAGAGGGTTCTTCATGACAGGGTCTACAGTGCCTTCAGTATTCATACCCATCGACTTATTCCACATTTTGTTGTGTTACAGTTAAATTCAAAATGTATTAAATTGATATTTTTCTCACCCATCTACACAGAATGCCCCATAATAACAAAGTGAAAATATCTTTTTAGAATTCTTTGCAAATTCATTGAAAAATGAAATACAGAAATACTGTATCTCATGTACGTACATACAGTTGAAGTCAGAAGTTTACATGCACTTAGGTTGGAGTCATTAAAACTCGTTTTTCAACCACTCCACAAATGTCTTGTTAACAAACTATAGTTTTGGCAAGTCGGTTAGGACATCTACTTTGTACATGACACAAGTCATTCTTRCAGCAATTGTTTACAGACAGATTATTTCACTTATAATTCACTGTATCACAATTCCAGTGGGTCAGAAGTTTACGTACACTAAGTTGACTGTGCCTTTAAACAGCTTCTAAAATTCCAGAAAATTATGTCATGGCTTTAGAAGCTTCTGTTAGGCTAATTGACATTTAATTGTCAGATTCAACAGAAGATCTCTTTGTTTCTTGGGACCTAGAACAAGCATCTCTATTTTGTCAGATTTTTTTTTTTTTTAATAGAAAATTTGACACCATCCACTTCCTTATATCTGAAACACAGGCTTCCAGGGACTTTAACTGTAAGTATTCACACCCCTGAGTCTATACTTTATAGAAGCACCATAGGCAAGGATTACAGCTGTGAGTCTTTCTGGGTAAGTCTCTAAGAGCTTTGCACACCTGGAATGTACAATATTTGCACATTATTCTTTTAAATATTCTGAAAGCTCTGTTAAGTTGGTTGTTGATCATTGCTAGGGAGCCGTTTTCATGTCTTGCCATAAATTCTCAAGCCAATTTAAGTCAAAACTGTAACTATGCCACTCAGGAACATTCAATGTTGTCTTGGTAAGCAACTGTAGATTTGGCCTTGTGTTTTAGGTTATTGTCCTGCTGAAAGGTGAATTTGTCTCACAGTGTCTGTTAGAAATCAGTCTGAACCAGTTTCTCCTTTAGGATTTCACCTGTGCTTAGCTCTATTCCGGTTCTTTTTATCCTAAAAAAAGACTCCATAGTCCTTGCAGATGACAAGCATACCCATAACACGATGCAGCCACCACTGTAATTGAAAATATGAAGATTGGCACTCAGTGACATGTTGTGTTGGATTTGCCCCAAACATAAAGCTTTGTATTCAGGACATGAAGTGAATTTCTTTGCCACATTTTTTGCAGTTTTACTTTAGTGCCTTTCACTCTGTAATTTAGTTTAGTATTGTGGAGTAACTACAATGTTGTTGATCCATCCTCAATTTTCTCCTATCACAGCCATTAAACTCTGTAACTGTTTTAAAGTCACCATTGGCCTCATGGTGAAATCCATGAGCAGTTTTCTTCCTCTCCGCCAACTTAGTTAGGAAGGACATCTGTATCTTTGTAGTGACTGGGTGTATTGATACACCATCCAAAGTGTAATTAATAACTTCACCAMACTCAAATAGATATTCAGTGTCTGCTTGTTCTATTTTTACCCATCTACCAATAGATGCTCTTCTTTGGGAGGCATTGGAAAACCTCCCTGGTCTTTGTGGTTGAATCTGTGTTAGAAATTCACTGCTCAACTGAGTCCATGCAGCTTATTATGTGACTTGTTAAGCACATTTTTACTCCAAAAGTTATTTAGGCTTAACATAACAAAGGGGTTGAATACTTATTTACTCCCTCTCTAACTTTAAGCATCAGTTGTCAGAGCAGCTTACCGATCACTATACCTGTACACAGCCAATCTGTAAATAGCACACCCAACTACCCCATCCACATATTGTTATTTATCTTCTTGCTCTTTTGCACCCCAGTATCTCTACTTGCACATCATCATCTGGACATCTATCACTCCAGTGTTAATGCTAAATTGTAATTATTTCGCCTCTATGGCCTATTTATTGCCTTACCTCCCTACTCTTCTTCTGCATTTGCACACACTGTACATATACTTTTTCTATTGTGTTATTGACTGTACGTTTGTTTATGTGTAAAGCTGTGTTGTTGTTTTTGTCGCAATGCTTTGCTTTTTCTTGGCCAGGTCGCAGTTGTAAATGAGAACTTGTACTCAACTYGCCTACCTGGTTAAATAAAGGTGAAATAAAAATAAAACAAATAAATTAAAAACATTTCAGCTTTTCATTTTTTATTAATTTATAAAAATGTCCCAAAAAATAAATGCACTTGACATTTTGGCGTATTGTGTGTAGGCCAGTGACCCAAAATCTCAATTAAATAKATTTTTAATTCAAGCTGTAACACAACAAAATGTGGGAAAAGTCAAGGGGTGTAAATAGGCCTACTTTCTGAAGGCACTGTACGTAGAATCTAAATGGGTTCCCCTACAGMGACAAAACAAAGAACCCACAAGGGTTTCTTGTGAGAGAGTTCTAAAAATCAAAGGGTTTTACGTGGCACTCAAAAGGGTTCCCCTACAGGGACAAATGATAGAATGTCTATTGGTTCCAATCATTTAACAATCTTTATCATACCCCCAGATCCAGTGGTGAAGCAGGAAATTCAGGTTGCTGGCAACCGAGACGTTCAGTGCAAAGTGAGGTTGACTCCCAAGTTATTAGAATTTAGCTGGTATGCAAAACCACACCCATCATTATCATATTTCCCAGCATGCTCTATTGCAGTTTGCTTTTCAGAATTGTTTGTTTCAGTATCTGTGGTTTTGCATGTACATTAATTGATTCATTAATCAGTTGATTTATCTTATGCTACACAAAGATAAATAACATACAGTAACAGTCAAAAGTTTGGACACACCTACTCATTCAAGGGTTTTTCTTTATTTTTACTATTTTCTATTAAATAACACATATGAAATCATGTACTAATCATATCAAAATATATTAAACATATCAAAATATATTTTAGATTTGAGAATCTTCAAATAGCCACCCTTTGCTTGACGATAGCTTTGCAAACTCTTGGCATTCTCTCAACCAGCTTCATGAGGTAGTCACCTGGAATGCATTTCAATTAACAGGTGTGCCTTGTTAAAAGTTAATTGGCTTTTGAGCCAATCAATTGTGTGAAACGGTAGGGGTGGTATACAGGAGATAGCCCTATTTGGTAAAAGACCAAATCCATATTATGGCAAGAACACCTCAAATAAGCAAAGAGAAACGACAGTCCATCATTACTTTAAGACATGAAGGTCAGTCAATGCGGAAAATTTCAAGAACTTTTCAAGAAAGTTTCTTCAAGTGCAGTCGCGAAAACCATCAAGCGCTATGATGAAACTCATTCGGACCACCACAGGAAAGGAAGACCCATAGTTACCTCTGCTGCAGAGGAGGAGTTCATTAGTTGCCAGCCTCAGAATTTGCAGCCCAAATAAATGCTTCACAGAGTTCAAGTAACAGACACATCTCAACGTCAACTGTTCAGAGAAGACTGTGTGAATCAGACCTTCATGGTCGAATTGCTGCAAAGAAACCACTACTAAAGGACAACAATAAGAAGAAGAGACTTGCTTTGGCCAAGAAACATGAGCAATGAACATTAGACCGTGGAAATGTGTCTTTTGGTCCAAATTTGAGATTTTTTGGTTCCAACCGCCGTGTCTTTGTGAGACGCAGAGTAGGTGAACGATGATCTCCGCATGTGTGGTTCCCACCGTGAAGCATGGAGGAGGAGGTGTGATGGTGTGGGGGTGGTTTGCTGGTGACACTGTCAGTGATTTATTTAGAATTCAAGACATTAAGCTTTACAGCATGGCTACCACAGCGTTCTGCAGCGATTCGCCATCCCATCTGGTTTGCGCATATTGGGACTATCATTTGTTTTTCAACAGGACAATGACCCAACACACCTCCAGGCTGTGTAAGGGCTATTTGACCAAGAAGGAGAGGATGGAGTGCTGCATCAGATGACCTTGCCTCCACAATCCCCTGAAATCAACCCAATTGAGATGGTTTGGGATGAGTTGGACCGCAGAGTGAAGGAAAAGCAGCCAGCAAGTGCTCAGCATATATGGGAACTCCTTCAAGACTGTTGGAAAAGCATTCCAGGTGCATCTGGTTGAGAGAATGCCAAGAGTGTACAAAGCTGTAATCAAGGCAAAGGGTGGCTACTTTGAAGAATCTAAAATATATTTTGATTTGTTTAACACTTTTTTGGTTACTTCATGATTCCATATGTGTTATTTCATAGTTTTTATGTCTTTACTTTATTCTACAATGTAGAAAATAGTWAAAATAAAGAAAAACCCTTTAATAAATAGGTGTGTCCAAAATGTTGACTGGTACTGTACTTATTTCTCAACTAGTCCAATCTGTTAGTTGGACTTATTGCACTTGTTCCTGAAATGGTTGTTCCAGTTTAGATGGTTTAGGTAGTCTCATTTATACATTTTTCTAACTCTGGCAGTCATTCTGAATGTAGATTGTGGGAATCCACTCTGGCTTTAACTTCTTACAGGAGTTAAACCTCACTTTTCAGTCCTGCATAATGTGACTTGATGCTGGTTTTGCTTTAGCTTTTGCTGGTCACCAGCGAAAACACAACAAAGGCTGGTCACAAACGAAAACACAACGAAGGCTGGTCACCAGCGAAAACACAATGAAGACTGATCAACTAGACCATGCTGGTCAGACCAGCTAGACCATGCTGGTCGGCCAGTAGAACCAGTTAGACCAAGCTGGTCAGACCAGCTTCAAATTTATGCTGGTCTATGCTGTTTTTTTCAGCAGGGCTTCMCTTCCTCCCTTTCTCTCTCTCTCTTTCTCTTTCCAGAGTGTTACTCCTCCCCCAAAGGCGACCACAGCCCCTCCCTCCTGGTCTCCCCCTCCCTCCCACTCTCGGNCCCTCCCTCCCACTCTCGGGCTGCCCCCTCCACACCACCCCCTCCTCCACCCAGGCCAAGCCCCATCGCCTCACCCCCCTGTCTGACCACAGAGTGCCCCATGCTAGACTGAAGCTGGCCAGGGAGTGCCCTCAGGGCTCCAAGCCCCCTAACGGCTCTCTGTCCATGGGGAGAACCAGGCTGTCGCAGAAACAGCCAGCCCCGACATCCTGCCTGTCCCCCGCCAAGCAGAAGAGGGTCAGCCACCGACGGGCTACCAATGGGTGGCTGCCTGTAGGAGTGCCCACGGAGAAAGAAGTGTTCATTGCGGTGGGTTGGATCAAGAGTTTGTGTGTCTATGTGTTGAGATACTGACAGTTTTCTTCCCTCATACTACCATGGCAACCTGACCATTCCATAGCTTTCAATTGGCTTATTGTTGTTAACCCAGTCCAAGAGACCCCAGCAAAAATCAGCATTTCATTTATCTAACTTTCATTTGTCTGRATGTCCAGCCCTCATATTTAGCCTCACAATGAAGTGTTTTACCATTTTATTTTCAGGACAACCATTGCTACATGTAGAACACAAAAACTATTTGACAGCTGTATTCATGAGTTTTATTGACAAATGTCACAACAACAACAGAAAAGGCAAAAAGCAAAAAATGACTTGATATGAATGCTGTGAGTACATAAATMATTTGCTCACTGGGTAATGAATGTCCTACTGCTCAGTGACAACTGTGTGGAGTTTGGCGTTTGTGACAGTAGCTATGTGAGCTTATTACAGTATTATAGACACCTTGTCCTGGGATTTTCCATCTTCTATGTTGAAAAACCCCTTACCTTGTAACGACTCATGTGTAGCTTGTTCGTGAGAGTCTCAGTTTTTCATAGATACAGTGTATTCCGAAAATATTCAGACGCCTTCTCTTTTTCCACATTTTGTTACGTTACAGCCTTATTCTAAAATGGATTAAATAAATAAAAAATCCTCATCAATCTACACACAAGAGCCCATAATGTATTAAAAATTGATTCAATTGATTGGAAATTATTTGGAAAGGCACACACCTGTCTATATAATGTCCCACAGTTGACAGTGAATGTCAGAGCAAAAACCAAGCCATGAGGTCGAAGGAATTGTCCGTAGAGCTCCGAGACAGGATTGTGTCGAGGCACAGATCTGGGGAAGGGTACCAAGAAATGGCTGCAGCATTGAAGGTCACCAAGAACACAGTGGCCTCCATCATTCTTAAATAGAAGAAGTTTGGAACCACCAAGACTCTTCCTAGAGATGGCCGCCCGGCCCAACTGAGCAATCGGGGGAGAAGGGCCTTGGTCAGGTAGGTGACACCAATGGTAACTGTGACAGAGCTCTAGAGTTCCTTTGTGGAGATGGGAGAACCTTCCAGAAGGACAACCATCTCCGCAGCACTCCACCAACCAGGCCTTTATTGAAGAGTGGCCAGATGGAAGCCACTCCTCAGTAAAAGGCACATGACAGCCCACTTGGAGTTTGCCAAGAGGCACCTAAAGGACTCTCAGACCATGAGAAACAAGATTCTTTGGTCTGATGAAACCAATATTGAACTTTTTGGCCTGAATGCCAAGCGTCGTGTCCGGAGGAAACCTGGCACCAGCATGGTGATGGCAGCATCATGCTGTGGGGATGTTTTACAGCGGCAGGGACTGGGAGACTAGTCAGGATCGAGGGAAAGATGAACAGAGCAAAGTACAGAGAGATCCTTGATGAAAACCTGCTCCAGAATGCTCAGAACCCCAGACTGGGGCAAAGGTTCACTTTCCAACAGGACAACAACCCTAAGCACACAGCCAAGACAATGCAGGAGTGGCTTCGGGACAAGTCTCTGAGTGTCCTTTAGAGGCCCAGCCAGAGCACGGACTTGAACCCGATCGAACATCTCTAGAGAGACCTGTGCAGCTGTGCAGCGACACTCCCATCCAACCTGACAGAGCTTGAGAGGATCTGCAGAGAAGAATGGGAGAAACTCCCCAAATACAGGTGTGCCAAGCTTGTAGCATCATACCCAAGAAGACTCAAGGCTGTAATCGCTGCCAAAGGTCCATATGACGTTGAAAAATAGTGCATTGTGGGTAGTTTAGAAGATATCCAGAAATAAGTTGTTTGTAGTTATAGTTTACCAGATCGTGACTACAACTAAGTTACTAAGTCTTTGACCACACTAAGTTGTTACTTTGGTGAGTAAAAACTCAAGCTTCCTAGCTAAATATCCCCAACATCGGAGACCGCCTAACTTCAGACACTCGCTAGCGGTTAGAGGATTAAATCACCTCGAGCTCAACATTTAAATGGACTGGAAAATAACAGTACATTTTGCGATTAAAGACACCCTTCTTACTAGTTGACCATCGATTTTCATTGCAATTTATGTAAGTTAAGTTAGGTTTTGAGAGTTTTCAAAAAGTTATATACACTGCTCAAAAAAATAAAGGGAACACTTAAACAACACAATGTAACTCCAAGTCAATCCACACTTCTGTGAAATAAAACTGTCCACTTAGGAAGCAACACTGTTTGACAATAAATTTCACATGCTGTTGTGCAAATGAATAGACAAAAGGTGGAAATTATAGGCAATTAGCAAGACACCCCAAAAAAGGAGTGATTCTGCAGGTGGTGACCACAGACCACTTCTCATTCCTATGCTTCCTGGCTGATGTTTTGTCACTTTGAATGCTGGCGGTGCTCTCACTCTAGGTGTAGCATGAGACGGAGTCTACAACCCACACAAGTGGCTCAGGTAGTGCAGTTCATCCAGGATGGCACATCAATGCGAGCTGTGGCAAAAAGGTTTGCTGTGTCTGGTCAGCGTAGTGTCCAGATCATGGAGGCGCTACAGGAGACAGGCCAGTACATCAGGAGACGTGGAGGAGGCCGTAGGAGGGCAACAACCCAGCAGCAGGCGACGCTACTCCGCCTTTGTGCAAGGAGGTGCACTGCCAGCGCCCTGCAAAATGACCTCCAGCAGCCACAAATGTGCATGAGTCAGCATATGGTCTCTTTGAGCAGACACATGCACATTTGTGGCCTGCTTGAAGTCATTTTGCAGGCGCTGGCAGCTGCACCTCCTTGCACAAAGGCGGAGTAGCGGTCTGCGCTGGGTGTGTTAGCCCTCCTACGGCTCCTCCACGTCTGCCTATGTTACTGCTGTCTCCTGGTACGCCTCCATGCGTCTGGACCACTCGCTGAACAGCACACAGCAAACCTTTTTTGCCACAGCTCGCATTGATGGCCATTCCTGGAGTGAACTGCACTACCTGAGCCACTTTGTGGGTTGTAGACTCCGTCTCATGCTACCACTAGAGTGAGAGCACCGCCAGCATTCAAAAGTGACCAAAAACATCAGCAGGAAGCATAGAACTGAGAATGGTCTGTGTCACCCACCTGCCAGAATCACCTCCTTTTTTGGGGGTGTCTTGCTAATTGCCATAATTTCCACCTTTTGTCTATCCATTTGCACAACAGCATGTAATTTATATTGTCATCAGTGTTGCTTCCTAAGTGGACAGTTTGATTTCACAGAAGTGTGATTGACTTGGAGTTACATTGTGTTGTTTAAGTGTTCCCTTTATTTTTTTGAGCAGTGTATATATATACACATTTTGTAGGACACGCTGTATATTGTAAAATTAGACTCCGCGACAGACCACACATAATTTAATATCCAACTTTTTACCTCMGAAATATAGCTAACGAATTTCAGGCAAGTAATTTTGGGGGGGCCACGGAAGGCTAAACAACTAGTCAACTATCTAGTAAACACTTCGGATACGAGATTGGTGTCTCTTTTTTGAACAAAATTAAATGGATATATCTTGAAATTGAACAAAATAGTAAGGTGGCCAATAACTGGGGACCGTATTCCGATAATAAGGGACATATTTTTTTGCTAAACCGCTTATCAAAAAGCTGACCGTAGTAGTATTTCCCCTGAAATGTCAAACATGCTAATTGCTAACCTGTTAGGTAACATTTTTAGGAAGCCAATAATCACAAAACATTGATGGCTTGATCACAAGATAACACTGTTGAAGGTAATATATTTCTTAAATGCTGTTGAGTATGCCGATAATACAGGGTGCTACGCTACCCTTTAATGAGAATGTGTTCCATGTCCACTTCTCTGATAGAAAACTTCTGATGTAGCCAGTAACTGGAGAATAAAGATAAGTGTGTCGTGTTTTGACGGTGTGTTTGTGGTGCGTGCGTGTGTCTCAGGGGGAGGATGAGACGGCTTTGCGGCAGTGTTATGAAGGAGTACAGAGAGACAGCGAAGTGATACGTGTCAGAGACACAGTGCTGCTGCGCTCCGGTCCCCGGAAGAAGTCCCTGCCCTACGTCGCCAAGATATCGGCGCTCTGGGAGGACCCCAAATCTGGTGAGAGAGAAATAGTAGAATGTCCTAACCTGTTGTTGGGGTATAATAGTTGGCTGTGTGTGTGTCCCAGCTAGGGTTGCACATTTTGGGGGATATTCAGAGATGGAAACTTTCCGTTGTAATTAACGGGAATATATGGGAATTAACGGACATATATGGGAATTAATGGAAATATATGCAAATTTATATTAATACCATTTAAATGTAGATGTTTTTTGCATTGGATATATTTACCATATCATATGGAGACAGAAGCATAAACCTTTTACCTCATCATAAGTAGACATAATTGCAAATGATAAAATCCTTCCAATACTAGTTACGAATTGAACTTTAATTAAATTAGTTGACTCTTCACATGGGATGATTTCACTGAACAACAAAAGAAAAGGATTATTGAATGATCCCCAATGATCTTCCATGTCTTCTCCCTGGACCTCCTCAATGTCCACCTCTTGTACATCAGACTCTGAGTCCTCATCTTCACTGTCACTTTCCAACCTTGTTGAGGATGGCTTGTTGTCAGGCCCAAAAAGCCTCAAATTTGCCCAGGTGGCCATTTTTCAACCCTTGTATTGGTCAGCCTGTTGCGTGCTTTGGTGTGTGTGTTCCCAAACAAGGACCAGTTGCACTCTGAGGCGGCTGATGTTGGTGGGATTTGGAGGATGATGGAGGCAACAAAGTCCCTTCCACTAAGTGGTCGATGAGATATGTTGGCACGACTGCCATATTACATCTCCATCCCAAAGCGCTTGCTTGGAAGTGTACTTCGCTAGACTGCCAAGAATCTTTCCCTCATCCAAGCCAAGGTGGCGAGACACGGTAGTGATGACACCATAGGCCTTGTTGATCTCTGCACCAGACAGGATGCTCTTGCCAGCATACTTGGGGTCCAACATGTACGCAGCGGCGTGTATGGGCTTCAGGCAGAAGTCTTCACACTTTATGATGCATTTCAGAACTGCAATTTCCTCTGCTTGGAGCAACAGTGAAGTGGGCAGAGCAGTACAGATTTCTTCTCTTACATCTATCTGCAAGCAGAGTCTGAACATCAGACAGGGTGGCATGGTCTCCTTCAATCCATGCAATGGCTACTGCTATAGGTTTCAGGCTGCTTACCACTCTCTCCCAAAATACATCATCCAGAAGGATCCTCTTGATGGGGCTGTCCATATCGGCAGACTGTGATATGGCCATTTCTTGGAGAGACTCCTTCCCCTCCAGGAGACTGTCAAACATGATGACAACACCACCCCAACGGMTGTTGCTAGGCAGCTCAAATGTGGTGCTCTTATTCTTCTCACTTTGCTTGGTGAGGWAGATTGCTACTATAACTTGATAATCCTTCACATACCTAACCATTTCCTTGGTTCTCTTGTAGAGTGTATCCATTGTTTTCAGTGCCATGGTGTTCTTGAGGAGCAGATTCAATGCATGAGCAGCACAGCCAATGGGTGTGATGTGAGGGTAGGACTTCTCCACTTTAGACCAAGGAGCCTTCATGTTCGCAGCATTGTCTGTCACCAGTGCAAATACRTTCTGTGGTCCAAGGTCATTGATGACTGCATTCAGCTCATCTGCAATGTAGAGACCGGTGTGTCTGTTGTCCCTTGTCTGTGCTCTTGTAGAATACTGGTTGAGGGGTGGAGATGATGTAGTTAATTATTCCTTGCCCACGAACATTCGACCACCCATCAGAGATGATTGCAATACAGTCTGCTTTCTCTGATGATTGGTTGACCTTCACCTGAACTCTGTTGAACTCTGCATCCAGCAAATGAGTAGATCAAGCATGTCTGGTTGGGAGGGTGTATTGCTGGGTGAAGAACATTCAGAAATCTCTTCAAATACACATTGCCTGTGAGCATCAGAGGTGAACCAGTTGCATACACAGCTCAAGCAAGAGATTCATCAGCATTTCTCAATTGGCCAGATGATTCTACATCTTTGTTGCATTCTTCACATATGATTTGGCACAGTATTTGCAAATGTACACAGCTTTTCCTTCTACATTAGCTGCAGTGAAATGTCTCCACACATCAGATAGTGCCCGTGGCATTTTCCTGTTAAGATTAGGAAAAAAAATGGAAAAAATAAATAAAAATACAATTCCATGTACAGATAAATAGCTAAGCAGTTAGAATAAACAACTGCTTTGTAAGATACATGTTTTAAAATGGAAACAGGTGAATTAACACTCCTCAGTTAGTAGGCTCACATGGTAGCAAAAACTAACTCGTAGAAATTGTTAACAAGTAGAAATGATTTAAACACACTTTGCTGTAGGCTACTATTTACTAGTTAACAAAAAAGAATGTATGTCACATAGAATATATTCCACCCACCCAGTATTGTAATCAAAACGTACCAGAAAGCATGTAGTCCTTGGCTCAGAAAGTGTAGTAGTGTGAGCTCAATAGCATCTCATTAGTGTGCAAGATCTTGAGAATCAGCTGAACATGTGATGGAAGAGTGCACTGTGCATGCAGAGGTTTGCAATTCCATTGAATTGGGGATAGTTTGAACAAATATGCCACAAGACCTACAATTGCCTATGTGTATCCCACAAAAAAGGTTCACTGTTATAAGCTAACTTTTTTGATGAATTTAAGCAAAATTCCCAGGCTTAACTTTCCATGGAAAATTTACGGAAATTTACCGGAAAGTTTCCAACCCTTTTCAACCCTAGTCCCAGCTAGCACAACGTTCTGAGAACCATATGTTTCTTAGAGGTTGGTGAGAGCGTGGTTGTCCTATGTTTATTTAGCACAGGGGTGTCAAAGTCAAATGGACGGAGGGCCAAAATAAAAAATTTAGCTACAAGCCGAGGGCCGGACTGTTCGAATGTTCATTGAAAAATTTTTAAATGACGCATATAGTCTAGTGAACCTAATTGAACTACTGAAAACCTAACAAATATATTCCAATATGATCAGATAAATAAAGCAATATTTCTTATGGCTCTGTCAGTAATCTTTAATTTTCAACAGACACAAAAGACAAATTTCCTTTATATAAAAATCCCCATAACATGAACATTAAATGAAAGAAACCGGTATTCAAGGCACCATCAGTAGCCTATATTTTCTATTTTAGCAAAAGTGGGCTAAATTTACTTCAAAGAAAAAAACAATAATAGCAATTTTCTATCATCCACTCAACTGAAATATTTTTAAAATATATATTGGATTGAAATACAATAAAATAAAGTGCAAAAATCTATTAATCAAAAACAACACTTTGTTTAAGGAGAAGTAACATGCAGTGAAAACAAAATATTAAACTTTAACTTTTAAACTTGAACTGAGTAAAAACTCTAAATATGTGATTGCACAGTAATGTTCACTTGTTTGAGGTTGAGGGTGATACTTGGTGGTGTCCCATCTTTTCCACAAGTTCATCAATGTTCGGGGTAAGGCTCTGAGCTGAGGAAATCCTCAGAATTGAGTGGAGGTGTTCAGCAGTAAGTCGACTTCTGTGTGATGTTTTGTTCAGGTTCATCAAAGAAACAGTTGTTCCACAGGTATGTGCTGCCAAACATAGACAACGTTTGAGCAGCCTGGATGCGCAGCTGGGGCATTGTGTCGGGGAGGAAACGGGCGAACTCCGCAGCACCCACTGCCGCATATTTTGCCTCAGTGCATCATTGCATTGGAGGTCAATCAACTCCATTTGGAGGTTTGGTGGTGAGCTTTCCACGTCAACAGCAAATGGGTTACCGAGCAGTTCCAACCTGCTTTTTTGTGCTTCAAGTCAGCAAATCGGCGTCGAAAGTCAGCGGCAAGCATACCTATTTTATCAGCCAACTGTGCGCTCGGGAACGCACTGGTAGAGAGCTTCTCTTTCATGTCTGGCAGCTGGGAAAGTGGCCTCATTTTCTTTCCGCATCTGCGTCTCCCACAGAGTCAGTTTGGTTTTAAATGCCTTCACTGTACTGTACATATCAGAGATGACATGATCCCGACCCTGCAGCTGCAAGTTCATTGCATTCAGATGACTCGTAATGTCACACAGAAAAGCCATTTCACACAAGAAACATTTCGTCTCGGAGTTGTGTTGTGTCTTTCCCTTTGCTGTCCAAGAACAGACAAATCTCCTCACGAAGCTCGAACATCTTTGAAGCACCTTTCCCTGGCTTAGCATCGCACCTCTGTGTGATAAGGCAAATCACCATGCTCCGTTTCTAACTCCGTCAGAAATGCCTTGAACTGGCGGTGATTGCATTGTGGGAAATGTAGTATTGGTGCGTGTAAAAGATCTGCGGGCTGCCGGCTTGCTGCGGTCTGCGGGCCGGTTCTAATAATAAATCAAGATCATCCCAGGGCCGTAAAAAACCTTCTCGCGGCCGGATGTGGCCCGCGGGCCTTGACTCACTGACCTAAAAAAAAAAAAACAAAAAAAAATCATATATGTGATTTCAGCATATAACCTTCCTGCAACTTTCTGGGAATGGTGCAGGATAGTTGCTTGGCTTTGGAACATTCCCAGCACATTTAAGGAACTTATCCCCCCCCCAAAAAAGTATGTATTGGTATTTCATTACTTTAACAGAACGTTTCCTAAAGTACAAACATGGTTACATTTCATTTCAATTTTGGTAATGTTCTACGAACGTTCTCCAACTGGTTTGACATTGGGAATGTTCTCAAATAGTTATGTTAAAACGTTAAGAAACAACGTTCTTCTGTGGGAATTGCAGTACTTCAGCATAACATTTCTTACAGGTTTCCTCATGGTTGTATTTAAGGTCATGTTCTCAAATTGTCCCAAGTAAATTAAGAAAACTGTCCATGAAAACAACAAGAAAACTTTAGTAACATTGTGAGTATGTTCTAAGAATGTTATTTAAAAACATACATTCCGTTCTCAGTATCAACAAAACTCTCTATCCCTCTATCTTGTTAAGTTTTCTCAGGTGTGTTGGCCGTGCCCACTAATTTACCACACCTGATCTTAATGAGTGCTTGTTTCCTTTGACATTGGGTCTGTTTGAATAGACTATAATGAACAGCTTTGTATGTGTAAAAAAAAACATGGCGTGCTAGCTCCATCCTGGTGAGGCAGTGGACTAATTCCATGGATAGAGAACAGAAGATTATAGGTTCAAATCTCACTGATGCCTTGACACAATAAAACATGATGAATGCCTAAGGAAATTAATTTCCATGTGTCCTATCTGCTTGGCATTCAAAATGTTTACCCAAAATAAGCTATCAGTGTTATTGAAAGTCTTATTGAAACATTCAGTGAAAGTTTTAACGAACCTATAATAAAACCTCCCAGGAAAACTTTCAAGGAACCAGAGTAAAAGTTTCTGGGAACCTCCCTGCAACCTCAAATTAAATATTTCCAGAACAGGCAAAGTGTTCTATTCTGTTCTTAGAATGTTCAAAAAAAGTTCAGTTTTACCGGTCAGGAAACGTATGAATTTGTTCCCACAACCAATGTGAAACCAAAAACATACGTTCCCACAACTTCCAAGGAACCAAATGTGCTAGCTGGGGTGTGTGTGTTTGGTTGTTGTAGACTGTGAATGGTTGTTTGTGTCTGCTGGCTGTGGTGTTATTCGAGGACCATTGTTTGTCTGAAATGCTGCTTATGTCTGGCTGGTGAGAGACTGGTCGTATTTTTTGTGTGTGTGCTTTTGGTTGGCAAAGCGGTACCTATTTTCCTCTGTGTGTGTGTGTGTGCGTGTGTGTGTGTTTGCTCACCTGTGTGTGTGTTGACCGTGTGTGTGTGTGTGTGTGTCTCCCCTCAGGAGAGCTGATGATGAGCCTGTTCTGGTACTATCGACCTGAACACACGCAGGGAGGCCAAGACTCCCGTATGCACTGTGAGGTGAGGACAACTCTCTGACTCCACAATAGAACAACTCAACTATGGCTCAATCTCAGTAGTCTAAAGAGGCCTCTCCTCATCTCTTTTCCTTCATCGCAGTAGCCTGAAGTGGCTTCCTCTCTTCAATCTCATCTCCTCACCTTTGATTGTGTGGCGATTGATAATTGTATGTCTGTTTCTCACCATTCAGAAAGAGATTTTTGCCTCTCGGCATCAAGACGAGAACAGCGTGGCCTGCATCGAAGACCGATGCTATGTTCTCCCACTAGCACAATACTGTAGGTAAGAAACCACACACACACACACACTGAGAGAGACCATGTATCCATAATTAACACTGTAGGTGAAGCTAGGCATTCTTTAGCGAGTAATATTACACATCACTGACACTAGAAGTGCTCGAAGGGAGAGACACCTCACCTTGGCATGGTCAATTGACTTGAGGTATAAAGTAAAGAAAGAAAGAGAAGAAAATGTGCATTCAAAACTCACTTGAATTTTCCATGTATAGATTTTGTGCCTTGGTGAAGCGGCGTGAAGAGGGTGCGCCCCCTGGCACTGCCAGAGTGGTCCCCTGCCCCTCGGACTTCAACCCCCCCGACCACCGCCAGGTTCCTGCCAACATCAACCCTGAACTAGTGTACCTCTGCCGCCACGTCTACGACTTCCGCTARGGCCGCATCCTCAAGAACCTGCAGTAGGGGGCAGCAGAGGACACGCAAACACACCCACACACACCCCTAGTGGAGCAAACACACTCCTACACATGGGGCTGAAGGATGAGAGGGGGAACCCCTGAAGTGTTTTGGGGGGACCCCTGATTGACCCTTGACCCCTGATAGGCACTCGGGTCAGCTGGAGGGAGGCTGAAGGATCAAGTATCGGAGGGGGACCACTGATATCTGAGTGGGTACCTTAGCCCCCTTTACAACTGTAGCTAGGGAGCTGACGTTTTGGCTCCCTCAACTGGAACTAAACCGGCTTGGAGAAGGGAGAGGTGGATTCTTTCACAGAGATCTGTTCCTCCACATCACTTAAATAGTTAATGGTCCTGGTTACCATGTGCATCAACAGCCGTGTTGGTGACCTAACAAGAAGAGYAGCTGTGCCAGCAGAGTGATACTGGGCTTATCATGTCATTGTTTTGATGTTAGAGCCTGACGTAATGACAACGTTCTTCTTCGTCATTTGTGTTTGTCTCTGAGGCAGCTGTGATCGAGAGGGCACACACACTGAGATGTTATTTCCCTGCCGTGTGTCAGAGAGTGACYCAGTGGGTGTGTGTGTGTTCAGTCTGGGCTGCAGTGAAACCACAGGTGCAGGTTCACAAAGGATCGCAGTGTTTCCCCTATATTTCCCCTATCGTGGCCGCCAAAAAAGTATATAGAGTACCAGTCAAAGGTTTGGACACACCTASTCATTCAAGGGTTTTTCTTTATTTGTACTATTTTCTACATTGTAGAATAATACTGAAGGCATCAACACTATGAAATAACACATGGAATCATGTAGTAACCAAAAAAGTGTAAAACAAATCAAAATATATTTTAMATTCTTCAAAGTAGCCACCCTTTGCCTTGATGACAGCCTTGCACACTCTTGTCATTCTCTCAACCAGCTTCATGAGGTAGTCACCTGGAATGCATTTCAATTACCAGGTGTGCCTTGTTAAAAGTTAATTTGTGGAATGTCTTTCCTTCTTAATGCGTTTGAGCCAATCAGTGGTGTTGTGACTAGGTAGGGGTGATATACAAAAGATAGCCCTATTTGGTAAAAGACCAAGTCAATATTATGGCAGGAACAGCTCAAATAAGCAAAGAGAAATGGCAATCCATCATTACTTTAAGACGTGAAGGTTAGTCAATCTGGAAAATTTCAAGAACTTTGAAAGTTTCTTCAAGTGCAGTCACAAAAACCATCAAGCGCTATGATGAAACTGGCTCTCATGAGGACCGCCACAGGAAAGGAAGACTCAGAGTTACCTCTGCTGCAGAGGATGAGTTCATTAGTTACCAGCCTCAGAAATTGTAGCTCAAATAAATGCTTCACAGAGTTTAAGTAACAGACACATCTCAACATCAACTGTTCAGAGGAGACTGCGTGAATCAGGCCTTCGTGGTCGAATTTCTGCAAAGAAACCACCACTACTAAAGGACACAGAGTAGGTGAACAGAGGATCTCTGCATGTGTGGTTCCCTCCTCCCAAGCATGGAGGAGGTGTGATTTAAAAATGATTTAATCAATTTTAGAATACGGCTGTAAAGTAACAAAATGTGGAAAAAGGGAAGGGGCCTGAATACTTTCTGAATGCACTGTATTAGGGATGCACCGTTATGACATTTTTGCCCGATATTTTCCATGCCAAAAAAACGATACKAATATTTAACATTTTAGCGGCCTTTTAAGTATTCTAGTACAGTTAAATAGTTGAAACACACACACAAAAGTTTTTGTTGGCATTTACYTACAGTGTTGCCGTTTTTCCTATTTTGTTGCATTACAACCTGTAATTTAAATTGATTTTTATTTGGATTTCATGTAATGGATATACATAAAATYGTCCAAATTGGTGAAATGAAATGAAAAAAATAACTTYTTTCAAAAAACAAGTTTAAAAAAAAGCACTCAAAAAATAAAAAACGTAAAAGTGGTGTGTGCATGTGTATTCACCCCCTTTGCTATGAAGCCCCTAAATAAGATCTGGTGCAACCAATTACCTTCAGAAGTCACATAATTAGTTAAATAAAGTCCACCTGGGTGCAATCTAAGTGTCACATGATCTGTCACATGATCTCAGTATATATACACCTGTTCTGAAAGGCCCCAGAGTCTAACACCACTAAGCAAGGGGCACCACCAAGCAAGCGGCACTAGGAAGACCAATGAGCTCTCCAAACAGGTCAGGGACAAAGTTGTGGAGAAGTACAGACCAGGGTTTTGGTTATAAAAATAAAAAAKTAAACTTTGAACATCCCACGGAGCATCATTAAATCCCTTATTAAAAAATGGAAAGATTATGGCACCACCACAAACCAAAACTCACGGACCAGGCAAGAAGGGCATTAATCAGAGAGGCAACAAAGAGACKAAAGATAACCCTGAAGGAGCTGCAAAGCTCCACGGGAGGAGATTGGAGTATCTGTCCATAGGACCACTTTAAGCCGTACACTCCACAGAGCTGGGCTTTACGGAAGAGTGGCCAGAAAAAAAGCCATTGCTTAAAGAAAAAAATAAGCAAACACGTTTGGTGTTCGCCAAAAGGCATGTGGGAGACTCRCCAAACATATGGAAGAAGGTACTCTGGTCAGATGAGACTAATATTGAGCTTTTTGCCCATAAAGGAAAATGTCTGGCGCAAACCCAACACCTCTCATCACCCCGAGAACACCATCCCCACAGTGAAGCATGGTGGTAGCAGCATCATGCTGTGGGGATGTTTTACATCGGCAGGGACTGGGAAACTGGTCAGAATTTAAGGAATGATGGATGGCGCTACATACAGGGAAATTCTTGAGGGAAACCTGTTTCAGTCTTCTAGAGATTTGAGACTGGGACAGAGGTTCACCTTCCAGCAGGACAATGACCCTAAGCAACACTTGAGTGGTTTAAGGGAAAACATTTAAATGTCTTGGAATGGCCTAGTCAAAGCCCAGACCTCAATCCAATTGAGAATCTGTGGTATGACTTAAAGATTGCTGTACACCAGTGGAACCCATCCTACTTGAAGGAGCTGGAGCAGTTTTGCATTGAAGAATGTGCAAAAATCCCAGTGGCTAGATGTGCCAAGCTTATAGAGACATACCCCAAAAGACTTGCAGCTGTAATTTCTGCAAAAGGTGGCTCTACAAAGTATTGACTTTGGGGGGTAGGGGGGGGGGTGAATAATTATGCACACTCAAGTTTTCTGTTTTGTTGTCTTATTTCTTGTTTGTTTCACAATAAAAAAATATTTTGCATCTTCAAAGTGATAGGCATGTTGTGTAAATCAAATGATACAAACCCCCCAAAAATCTATTTTAATTCCAGGTTGTTAGAAAACAAACTAGGAAAAATGCCACGGGGGTGAATACTTTKGCAAGGCACTGTATGTCCCCATTACCAGTAAAACATAATCAAAACCTATTTCTTTCACTTACTTGCTGTACTGTTTCGTCATTCATTTGTTCAGTCTCGACCAGGATTTCATCATACATGTCCAGCAGTGAAGTTTCAGCTCTGTCTGTCCGTGGCCTCTCTTCCTCGGTGCGCATTGTCACTGTGTCCGTTTCCATCTTGTCCAGCTGTGACTGTAACATTTCACGTAAACCGTTTCTTGTCTGCATCTAAGTAGCAGTCCTTGTAACTAGCATCGAACATGGTGGCAACAGAGAAAAGAGGCTCAGAGAGAATGCCACCGAATTGCTTGTTCACTGCCTCTTGTAGAGTACTTTTGCAAGTTTTAACCCCACGGTCTGTGTCGGCAGTTCTGTTGACCAGGCGTTTCAGTGCCATGACAGAGYGTATCACGTCTGCTGCAGACGCAGTTGAAGAGCTTATTTCTCGAGTCAGTTGTTTGAATGGAGCTAGGAGTGTGTTCATGTTTCCAAGTTTCAAACATGTTCTCAAATGCCATTGAAATAGCAGCACCGGTATGAGAACCAGAACATTCTTGAGCAACGCAATACGGCTTTCCTCAGTACGAAATCCTCATCGACCCACTGTGCTGTCAGACTCAGTATGCTCATGGGGCTGACATCGCTGGTCCAAATTTCAGCCGTGAAGCTAATAGCAGTGACGCCCATAGCAAGTAGCTCAGGGATGTGCGTTTCAAAAATACTGTGTAACCCGGGTAGGGCAACATCTGAAGCATAGCGCATTCTTGGTAGTGTGTACTGGGGCTCGAGGTGCTCGATCAGTTGGCGAAAGCCAACATCATCCACGACAGTGAACGGTTGATTGTCAAGCGCAATGAATTCCATTATCTTGGCGTTAATGGGTTTCGCCTTGGAGTTGTCTCGCTGAAATTTTCTTACTCTTTCAAATGACTGCTCGACTTGAACTTGTTTAGTTGTTGGAAGTGTGCGCTTAGTATTTTTCTGCTTTTGTTCTGTGTAGAGCTGTATTTTTCGTGGCGTCATTACGTCATCTACCTATGTTATATAGGTATGCACGTCAGCTTTGACATAAGTTTTGCACTTCAGCGTTAAACTAGACATCGGGCCGAGGCTGGCATTTTTAGCTAATATCGTCCGATTCCGATATGCTTACCGATATATCGTGCATCCCTACACTGTGCATATATATATATATATATGAAGGAGTTATATATATATACATATATATATACAAACTACCGCTCAAAAGTTGGGGGTCACTTAGAAATGTCCTTGTTTTTTAAAGAAAAGCACATTTTTTGTCCATTAAAATAACATCAAATTGATTAGAAATACAGTGTAGACATTGTTCATGTTGTAAATGGCTATTGTAGCTGGAAACAGAAGATTGTTTTATGGAATATCTACATAGGCGTACAGAGGCCCATTATCAGCAACCATTACTCCTATGTTCCAATGGCACGTTGTGTTAGCTAATCCAAGTTTATCATTTTAAAAGGCTAATTGATCATTAGAAAACCCTTTTGCAATTATGTTAGCACAGCTGAAAACTGAATAGAATAGAAAGAGGAGTGGGAGGCCCCGGTGCACAATTTAGCAAGAGGACAAGTACATTAGGGTGTCTAGTTTGAGAAACAGATGCCTCACAAGTCCTCAACTGGCAGCTTCATTAAATAGTACCCGCAAAACACCAGTCTCAACATCAACAGTGAAGACGCGACTCCGGGATGCTGGCCTTCTAGGCAGAGTTGCAAAGATAAAGCCATATCTCATACTTGCCAATAAAAAGAAAAGATTACGATGGGCAAAAGAACACTGGACAGAGGAACTCTGCATAGAAGGAAGTTTTCAGCTATGTGAGAACTCCTTCAAGACTGTTGAAAAAGCATTCCAGGTGAAGCTGGTTGAGAGAATTCCAAGAGTATGCAAAGCTGTCATCAAGGCATACAGTGCATTCGGAAAGTATTCAGGCCCCTTCCCTTTTGCCACATTTTGTTCAGTTACAGCCGTATTCTAAAATGTATTAAATAAATACAAATCCTCATCAATCTACACACAATACCCCATAATGACAAAGTGAAAACAGGTTTTTAGAAATTTTTGCTAATTTAAAACCAACAAAAAAATAAATACCTGATTTACATAAGCTCAGGTGAGTCCACCTGTGGTAAATTCAATTGATGGGACATGATTTGGAAAGGCACACACCTGTCTATATAAGGTCCCACAGTTGACATTGCATGTCAGAGCAAAAACCAAGACATGGGGTCGAAGGACTTAACCGTAGAGCTCCGAGACAGGATTGTATCGAGGCACAGAGGGTACCAAAACATTTCTGCATTTCTTCCTAGAGCTTGTCGTGTGTGTCCAAATTTTTGACTGGTACTGTAAATATAAAAATTGGGATGGTAAAAAGTTTTCTGTGTAAACCTAAACGACTAAAACTAGATATAAAGTATGTAGAATAGATAATGGAGCTATATATATACATTTTTTAAACTAACAACCACCAGAATAAAATATAGACAGTCAGGGAAAATCTAAAATTCAAAAAATGTCATGGCGCCCCATTGATTTTGTTATAACGTTTAAGTCACTCAGATAGCATAAGACAGGGGTCAGCTACAGGCTCTGCATATTTTTACGTTTTTGATTAAAAAAGACTTTGAAATCACCAGGAATTCATCAAAAAAAGTACTTTAATTTAGGAAATATTTTCCCAAGTATTCCCACAAATAAAAAGAGACATGTGATCATGTCTCAATGTAATCAAGGCCAATTTGCAGTGTACAAATTATTATAAATATATTCCGGCTCCCCGACCATCCGCTTGGACAAAAATGTCCCGTTGCAAAATCTAGTTGCCTACCCCTGGCTTAAGAACACAGGAAACACTACTTTACTAGATTTAAAACTGTATAATTTCTTTCTGCCAAAATCTGTAGAATTGCAGGAAATGTGTTTTAAAACAGCATTATGCGGCCAGGAGGAGGGGCTCTAAAATGTTTGGTCGGAATCCACACCATTGGACACGCCTACTACCAAGCCAGCCCCCCTGCCTCCCACGCTAACTTTGCCACCGCTGCTGGAAAAAATCCTAAGGGAAACACTGAACACTCTTGCTTTGTGAGAACAGAACACAACACTAACCACTAACCCACAACACTAACCTTCAGCTCTAGCTGAGTCTCAAATCAMACCCTATTTCCCATGTAGTGCACTACTTAGTAGAGAACTGTATAGGGCTTTCGTCAAAGACAGTGCACTATATGGAGAATAGGGTCATTTGAGATTCCCCCTACCCCCTTTTTCTGTTCCTAAATGAGGACTGTCGTTGAGCTTTTGTCGGACGGTCCAATTGTGAGCCCCCTTACTAGAGAGGCTAACACCTCTCCGGCTCTGCATTGGCCTATCAAAAGGAGGATTGTTGATGATGTCAGTGCCCACCTCTCTGGAGTGTTCAAAAGGGTGAAATGTTCCAGAATGTTAAAATGGAATTCTAAGGTATTGCAGACACCGTTGCTTATTATACATGTCTATCTTAACTTTCTGTAATATTGCGCCCTCCTGAACGCCACCCTGTTGTTCCCCATAACTTGCTGTGTGACTTGAAGGTAGGGCTTAAGGCAGCTAGTCTCACCCCATAGAAATTGGGTGAGTAGAATGGACAAAGTCAAAATCCACAGACAAAATCCACATCGATTTCACCTGGCCCACCCAGTATGTGCGACAAAACACAATTTGCTGTTTGTGTAGAACACTGAAAATTCTCATGGATTCCAAGTGATAAGCATCAATTCATTCAACATTCCAACATGGGACATCCAATATGGCCGCTGATCCACATGTAGTGGAACGTTTGCCATTCTACTCATTCTAATTCTATTCCCCGTCCTTTTCCACCCTTCGAAGCTCCGCCCTCCAAGATAAACCAAAGGATGTCACAAAGCAGAGCACCACCCACCACTCCTTTCCTCCTCTTCCTCTCCCTCCTCTCGTCTCCTTGCCTCCCTTGTTAGATTGCACTAATCCATTCCTTAATTAGAATGTCTATGATTGTGTTCTGATTTATGTTCAGCTACTAATATATTATAACGGGAGACAATACTGTGTATTATTACTGTCTGTGTGCTTAGTAGAGAATGGAAACTAAGGCTGTGTCCATGGCAACTTTTATCAATGCATAACTACTTCATGTGTTCTACTATTAGAGACATACGCCAGCATACTATCCATTTGTTACTTCAGGGGTGGACTACCTTACTCTTAGCGAGCTACTGTGCATGCAGGCTTTCGCTCCAGCCCTGCTCTAACAGCTGATTAGTAGAATCAGGTGTGTTAGTGAGGGTCTGGAGCAAAAACCTGCATTCCCAGTAGCTCTCCAGGAGGACGGTTGGCCCCGGTCTATATGTTACCTGTCATATCCATCTAATGAAATCATGTGTACGCTGATAAATCATTCCTGTAGGTCGTGGATCCACAATGGGATTTTTGGTATTTATCCACACTGTCCAGGTGGTTCAGGTATGAGTTGGCATATTGGTGTAACTCGCTGTGCGGAATGATGTAATGTGATGTCTCAGAGGTTTGGGTTGGAATCTCTGAAAATTGTCTTTTTGATACACGTTATTGAGATGTGTTTTTTTTTTTTTTACCCACAATCATTCAACATTGCCTTGTAGACCTTCTGCAGAAGTGTCTGTCTGTCACGTTTAGTCCTAGACAAACGGCAGTGTCTGACTGAGTTGGTACTTTTTAATAGGAAAGAGTACCTTGGATTGCTTTCTTACTGTGCAAATGTTCTATTGCTGGCCTAATCTGCAAAGTTTTGAATAATACCCAAAAGCCATTTTAAACTTTCTCCATTCTAACAGTTTGAATCATACCCCAAAATAGCGACTAAACAAAGCTTGTATGTGAAAAATCATATATAAGTTTAAATTGAAAAATGATCAATAGGCATTTTCTTCCTATTGGTGCTCAGATTGTTTAAAAAAATTAATAATTATATATATTCTCCTACTTTACAATTGCTCCTTATCGAAAATATTTTATGTCAATTTCTTAAAATGGCATATGCAATATATTTTTCAGAGGGACTATTTTTGACAAATGTATGTGTAAATCGAGGAAGAAATAAAATATTTTATTTTAGATTAGTTTTGGATTTGAATCACAAGTTTGAAGTTGAAATTTGACCTAAGAACAGAAATAAGAACAAAAATGGGAAGGATTAGGTTACGTTTTGATTCATTTCTGACTATAAGTGTTGGAACAAGATATCTGAGGTTCCTACCTGAGAGATATTGGTTACACGTTATTTTACAGTCCAGTATTTACCTGGTATTTACTTTGAATTTGCATGGTAAAATAGTAGGTAGTTACCTAATAATTACATTTTAGTTTCTTAGGATTCATTGGAATGTATAATTTGGTTACAGAAGGTTCCACCTAATTTCCTTCCGAATACTAGATAAATACCAGCTAAATGAATACTAGATAAATACCAGCTAAATAGAGTTTTATGAAATATTAAGTGTACATATCTGAATCCTGACCTTGTGACCCCTGACCCTCTGTACACGTGCGACAGCCATTGCACAGTGCTGTAGTAGTATTTTTGCTAGCCCTGTAGCTGGGTTGTTCCAACAATTCGGTGCATTTTGAGAAGTGTGTCTTGGTAAAAAACAAAACGTTTGATTTCGCCTAATTTTAACATGATGTCAAATGAATTAAAACATGTTTCCCATCTCAAGAGGTTAAATAACAAAAATGACTATAGTAAGTGCCTATTAAGTGCCAAATAACGTAACAGGGTTGATCGTAAACAGGGCTGACGATTTCTTCTTAACAACTAGAACCGCCTCACCTGCTTTTACACTATGATTTGACTATTAGATGTTCAATGTTTAATATTTAACAATAATATTTAAAAAGGAATAGTTTCACCAAATTAAGAACAAGAGTTCAATGCACGTAYCGGGGTTTACCTTAAAATGCGGGACAGATGTAAATTAATCACGACTCACATTTAACTAAATAATCTTCAGAAATGACTTTGTCAAAGCAACAAAAATATCTAGAGCTTTACAATGATGGTGAAACTTTGAGAAATGTTTGGATTAAGTGGGTTGAAATCTTCCTAGAAGTGACAGGGTTGATATTCATATAAAAAAAAATCGGATTTATTGAATTCTCTGTGAGGTCTAAATTAAGGGCACTGCATTTAAAATAACAGGCTTTTAAGATTCAATCCTCGTGCATAATATCAATTTAAAATATCAAAGGGACGCATAAGGCACCCATTTGTGGAACGACCCGGCTGATGATTATATATATATATATATTAAAAAAAAGAAGCAATATTTAAATGGGGTAAACAATTCAATATATAAAGATTTCAATTTAACTTATTTGGAAAATATATTTAATAAATTGAAAAAAACGATTGGTTTCTTTGTATTAGTAATTTATGAGTTTTCAAGATGAAATGATTGAATGGAGATCACTGCACAGAGGTTGTAGGGTAATTTGTTTCTAGCTAGCAGTGTGATGTCATAAATTAGCATTTAAGTAATTTGGTATTTGGACTTGGAAGTCACATTGTTTTCATATGGGGAGATCCAGATGAGAGGGTTGAGATACAGACTCGACCCACCATGGCTCTACTTCCAGATGTGTATTTACAGTACTGAGCCCCMAGAGGGCGCCACATAGGCAGATCTGGTGTCCTACTGATAACTTCAGAATAGTACACCCTGACTACGTCCCAAAGCTCTTTAACGTTTCCTTTCCTCATCTCCTATTGTTTAGGTCACTGATGAGGGGGAAATTATATAGGATAGGTGTCTTGTCATATGTCTCTCTTTGTCAAACATTTAAAGGCCTATTGGAAAGGAGATGGTATATTGTGTTTGGGCTATTGGGACATAGTCATGATATGTCAAGTGTACGTATTGTTTCCATGGTGACATGGGTCAGACATTTCTGACCTCTGATATCCACCATTCCACTTCTCGCTGACCCAGGAAGTGTTCTTTCTCCACCAATCGAAACGAATCACCGGACAAATGCCTGAAACTCAGCTTTTTGTGTTCTTCTGTATTACTGCTAAATGTCGGCATATATTTTGATATATTTAAAAATGGGGGATCTAAAAGTCTAGATATTTTTGGAGTAGAGAGAGGATGTGTGTATCAGATAATCGTGTCACTTTGTCATGCTCTCTGAAAATCTCTTGGATTCTTGGGAAGAATTCTAGCATCCCTGCTGATTTAATGTACCATTGACAGACTATTTATAAAGTTTGAAGTCCTTTGTGAGAGAAAAAAATGGTGGTCTGTCTTTTAATCTGATTCTGGTGTGTGTTCATTGTTAGTTTTGCGTTCAAATTACTAACCTGTCATCTTGGCTCATGGTATAATGTTATGTTAGTTGCAACCAACAAGGTGTCAGTAGTTATACTACAGGTTCAGGACACAGGCTTTGGCCTTCTCTCTTTCCTCAGCCCTTCTTTGTACGTTGCTTATCCCAGCTCATGGCATTAGGAATGTCCAGAGTGGCCAGACACTAGCACAGCACACCTATTGATGTCCATTACACAGACAGAATTACAGACACCCCGGCAGTACCGATTTACAGACATAATTACAGACACATAGACAGTACAGACTTCCAGAGGGACCACTGACCAATCAACGGGAGGATCTGACAACTCAACAACTCCAGGAGGCTTTCACATTTGTTTTTACACTTCAAACATTAAAGAGAGTCTTTGGTACTTCTGTTTACTTTTTAGCCAGTAGTCCTAAAAGTAGCGCTCGTGAGCCAAAAGTGGTCCCCGAGAATTGCGTACTACGTCACATAGGTGCAGATATGTGCGCTACGTCATTGCTCTCTCGGTTTGCTGTGTGTGCACCTTGCTAGCTGTCGCTCAAATGACGAGTGGCTAAAGCCCATTGGCTAGAAATCAAATTGCTATGGGGGCTGGCCTACATGGGGGAAAATGTAGGGGAAATGGCACATCACAGCTTCCAGAAAAACACTTGCTTTCAAACTAGGGATTTCATGGCTAATTGAGATGAGACAGTAATTCTGCGGATTTCTGCATGTATGCAGCCTACCCATTGGCACATACAGCCCAAAGCGGGAGGTTGAAAAAATACTTTGTAGTCACCAAAGTTCCGGAGCATGTCTTTAATAGCAGCAAGGACGGACTGGGACCAGAAATCGTCACGGGTATTTCTGAAACACTGGCCCATTATTTTTGCATCGGTGTCTGTGAAATGGGACAGCAGCCAATTAGGCAAATTATGATCAATACTGTAGTCCTGGAGCGCCTGCCATCCTCAGGGCCAGGTTAATGCAGAGGCTTACCGGGGCTGAAGCCACTGGTCCCAGGCCCGTGGGGGGCCCAAGATGCAGCCCCTCTTTGCTTGACGTCATAGGAAAATCAAAAGAAATRAGCCAAGACCTGGTTCATCCTTGGGAGCAATTTCCAAATGCCTGAAGGTACCACGTTCATCTGTACAAACAATAGTACGCAAGTATAAACACCATGGGACCACGCAGCCGTCATACCGCTCAGGAAGGAGACGCGTTCTGTCTCCTAGAGATGAATGTACTTTGGTCCAAAAAGTGCAAATCAATCCCAGAACAACAGCAAAGGACCTTGTGAAGATACTGGAGGAAACAGGTACAAAAGTATCTATATCCACAGTAAAACGAGGCCTATATTGACATAACCTGAAAGGGTGATCAGCAAGGAAGAAGACACTGCTCCAAAACCGCCATAAAAAAGCCAGACTACGGTTTGCAACTGCACATGGGGGAGAAAGATCGTACTTTTTGGAGAAATGTCCTCTAGTCTCGTGAAACAAAAATAGAACTGTTTGGCCATAATGACAATTGTTATGTTCGGAAGAAAAAGGGTGAGGCTTGAACAGTTGGAAGAACARCATKCCAACTGTGAAGCACGGGGTGGCAACATCATGTTGTGGGGGTGCTTTGCTGCAGAAGGGACTAGTGCACTTCACAAAATGGATGGCATAATGAGGAAGGGAAATRATGTGGATATATTGAAGCAACATCTCAAGACATCAGTCAGGAAGTTAAAGCTTGGTCGCAAATGGGTCTTCCAAATAGACAATGACCCCAAGCATACTTCCAAAGTTGTGGCAAGATGGCTTAAGGACAACAAAGTCAAGGTATTGAAGTGGCCATCACAGATCCCAGACTTCAATCCTATAGACAATTTGTGGGCAGAACTGAAAAGCGTGTGAGCAAGAAGGCCTACAAACCTGACTCAGTTACACCAGCTCTGTCAGGAGGAATGGGCCAAAATTCACCCTACTTATTTTTTGGAAGCTTGTGGAAGGCTACCCAAAACATTTGACCCAAGATAAACAATTTAAAGGCAATGCTACCAAATACTAATTTAGTGTATGTAAACTTCTGACCCACTGGGAATGTGATGAAATAAATAAAAGCTGAAGTAAATCATTCTATTATTATTCTGACATTTCACATTCTTAAAATAAAAAGTTGTGATCCTAACTGACCTAAAACAGGGAATTTTTACTAGGATTAAATGTCAGAAATMGTGAAAAACTGAGTTTAAATATATTTGGCTAAGGTGTATGTAATCTTCCAACTTCAACTGTTGACCTTGAAATACATCCACAGGTACACCTCCAATTGACTCAAATGATGTCAATTAGAAGCTTCTAAAGCCATGGCATCATTTTCTGGAATTTTCCAAGCTGTTTAAAGACACAGTCAACTTAGTGTAGGTAAACTTCTGACCCACTGGAATTGTGATACAGTGAATTATAAGTGAAATAATCTGTCTGTAAACAATTGTTGGAAAAATGACTTGTCATGCACAAAGTAGATGTCCTAACCGACTTGCCAAAACTATAGTTTGTTAACAAGAAATTTGTGGAGTGGTTTAAAACCTAGTTTTAATGACTCCACCCTAAGTGTATGTAAACTTCCGACTTCAGCTGTATTGCCTCCTAATATTGTACAATAAAAAAGATAGCCCTTAATCTGTCCCTGGCAATCCTCACGCCCATCAGTACTGTAGGCCGAATACACACTCCCATCAGTACTGTAAGCCGCCTGAGGCACCAGCAATACACACTCCCATCAGTACTGTAGGTATTAAACCGGGAAAGGCTAGGTTGCTTCTATGGGTGAGAGGGACAGTTACCAGCGGCACCTCAGGTCTTAAGGAAGGTGATGCCACTACATAAGGCAATGCTAGCTCAAACTAACCACAGGCAGTGAACAACCAGCTTAGACACGCTACATCATCAGTGAGCAGTGCAAACACGTAGTAATAATGTACAGTGCAGAACACTTGGGTTGGCAGAGCATCTGCTTGCAATATAGTAAGTGCAAAATAGACAGAAAGGAAGAAGCTTACTGTAGTTCTTATTGTTGAGGCCCTTCCTGTACCTAATACCCTTTCGTCTGTTGTTGAACTCATCCATTCCTGCATCATTGGGATAGCAGGATAGAGTTATCCCTACACCCTCATCTGAAGTCCGTTTGAGTGTTTCCCCCGTAATAATTCATGGAAGGATTGGAGAGGGTTGAAGCTAGTGTTGCAAAAAATCTTGTAACTTTCCCAAAATTCCCCAGTTTTCCTGAAGATTCCCGGAATAAGCAGGAATCTGGAATCCTCCAACCAGGATTTCTGGGAAAACCTGGGAATCTTGGGAAAGCTACTGGATTTTTGCAACCCTAGGTGGAGCCGATCCTTGATCATAGGGGAACCTTAATCCAGAGCTGCCATCCCCATAACTATAGTTACCATGGCCAGTTTATTGTCCATGCTTTTAATTGATCAAGTTTTCCTTCCTAATCTTCTGTTGCTCATCAGCACTATTAGGCCTTCGCTGCAGCAGCCAGACCAGCTGGCAATCTGATGCAAGCGCTCTGGTTTAGGCAGTTTAGTACCAATACAAATCCCATGCATCTTTGGTGAGGAACATGAAGAGTGTGTGTGAGCCATTCTCACTGTAGCACTAAGAATGTGTTGTTTACACCCAGATAGACACACAAATGCAGCCCCCGTCCACATCTTAGGTGGAAGCTGCAGTTAACCTGTCTGAGACCAGGTGTCCTCTCACCTTTCCCCCTCTCTCTCTCCCTTCCTGCCATCCACTATTGTACCTTCCTCCCCATCTTCTTCCTCCCTCCTTCCCTCCCTCCCCTGTCTTATTATCCGTGGCTGAGGGCTTGAGATGGCTTACCAGGGCCTTTAATCTCTCCGTAATGATATCATCACCCCCCCCCCCATCTCCCTCTACGCCCCATCTACACTCTATGGAGAGAGGGAGGGAGGAAAGGAGGGGAGGGAGGGTTAGCGGTTTAGGGAAGGTCACTGATGAGCTCAGTGGAGGAGGAGGAGGAGGAGGAGTAGGAAAGTGAGTAACCCTCAGCCTTTCGTAGGAGCACCACACACACAGAGGCCTGGCGTCTGGGATGTCGATGGAAGACAGTCCCATGGAGGAGTTGGTGGACCAGGGGTTGGGGATGGAGGAGACGGGACTGAGGAGGCCCTCTTTCAGGGAGACCTACCACCACGACTCCCTGCTGGCTCCAGACACAGACTTCATGATAGGTACTGTAGGTGTGGGAGGGCTAAAGGTGTGGGGGAATGAAGAGGTGGGGTAGAATTCGCATAGGTAAAGTAACAGAAGGTTCTTAGGGGGGGGAGGGGGGTTCTTTGAATTTGTTAACATTTTATAATTATAGTTTGGCAAAGCTTTGCACACTTGGGGGTATTGGTGTCAGTGGATTAATAACAGGAGGCGTATGTGTGGGTATGCAGCAGGGTTGTGAACTTGTTATATGAATAGACATCTGGTCATTCTGCCGTTCACAAACCARACCATCTGGGAGAGGAGAATCCCAGTTGATTTCCCTCTCCATCACCATCACTGCTATAGGCCTAGAGTTTAGTTATGTTTTCTAAGTGTTTGTTTTAGGGTTGTTGCTACGTMGTGTAGCGTGAGTCTACATAATCCCGTTAGCATGAGCATGTGTGTGTATAACCTGCGTGTGAGCGTGTGTGCGTGCGTGTGTGGGTAGGCTATGCAGCAGCAGCAGAGATTGAGCTGTGTTCTACTAATTCCCTTTTCCAGGTCTGGGATTATGGGCTATTCTAATCCCGGTCCCATATGGGGTCTCTGGAGGTGGCGCAGGCCTGATGTCACAGCCAAAGACAGGAACAGAAACACTAAGTCACAGAGGCACGTATAGCAGCCTCTGCCTGGACGCATCTACAGTATGGCTACATAGAGAGGCTTACCTCCTGACCATTCGTTTAGTTTATTCGTTTAGTTTATTGGTCTTGCAGCATCATTTCCGGTCTCTTCACAGTTCTCATTAAAAACACTGAATGACTTTACTGTTGAAATAAAAATAATATAATACATTTGAAGTGCTAAAAATGCACAAATCTAAAATCACTTTTCATTTAGGAGCCTGCTCAAATAAGGTGTTGGGGATCTCTTGTATCTCTCCGTTAGACTTCTGGGATGGCCAGTTTGTTTGTTCCTACTATGATGACCAGTAACCAGCCTTAGAAATTGGTTTTCACCAGTTTTCGGGCAAAATCGAGGCACGGTTTAGTACGTCGGTCAGATAGCGTGCCCAAGCTGAAGTTACTATAGACATATAATAGCTACTGTAGATAAATAATTATAATAGCTACTACAATCTGTGGTCTTCTTGACCCACTATTTAGGGAAGACTGTTTTAGATGCACCTGGTGCCACRTGTGAGATCTCTTGTGTACTGGCACGGTGTGTCAGTCACTGGTGTGTCACCACCGGTTGTGTCTCACCTTTAGCCACCATCAGTCAGAGTGACATGTACTACTGTAAATAGAAGACCTGGAAAGACCTGGACCWTAGTCCGTTCCGCTCTGACATCGCTTGTTCCATATGTAGTTAGTCTTATTTCATTCCTACTTAGATTTGTGTGTATTAGGTACATTTTGTGTAATTTGTTAGATACTACTTGTTAGATATTACTGCACTGTTGGAGCTAGAAGCACAAGCATTTCGCTACACCCGCAATAACATCTGCTAATCACGTGTATGTGACCAATAAAATGTGATTTGATTTGATCAATGAACTGGACAAGCTGCTTACAGGAGAACAACACAAGGGCGTGCAACCTGTACTAGGGTGAGAAGAGATGAGAGGAGAGGAGCGTTATAGATTATTCTCTCTCGCTCCTTGCTTTATATTGCTCTTTTGCTCCCTTTCTCTCTCCCTCTTTCGCTTCTCTCTCTCTCTTTCTGTCTAACTCTCCATCTATCACACCCTCTATCTCTCTCTCCATCTTTCTTTCTGTCCCATCTCTCTTTTTCTCTGACAAAGTTTATCGGGGTGGGGGCGGGGTCACTCGTACCAAAGAGGCTCAGTCTGGGGGATTATCATTGTGCTACTGTATAACACACACATACATATACACACACCAAACATACACACACTCCAAACCCTACTGTTCAGGCTGAATTTGAGAGGATAGCAAGAGTGTATGAGCATGATCAAACACTAACCCTAACCCCAACACACACACACATACACACACGCACACATGGACGCACACACACACACACAATCTCAGATCAAGGCTTTAAGCGATGTTGTAAACATCAGCATGCCCTACATTGGCAGACACCACCCAGAGAGAGAGAGAGAGGAAGGGTGATAAAGGAGGATAAAGGAGCGATAGATAATATCAACATTTCATAACCTCACCATAGACTCCATCTGGACTGGGATTCTACTCTTTCTGATCTGGATGTGATTCCGTTAGAGAGGTAAAGAGGAGAGGAAGAGAAGAGATCTCTGCTGTACTTTTGATCATCTTGGTGCGAGGCTGACGGGAGAGGACAGAAGAGGAGAGGAAGAGAAGAGATCTCTGCTGTACTTTTGATCATCTTGGTGCGAGGCTGACGGGAGAGGACAGAAGAGGAGAGGAAGAGAGGACAGAAGAGGAGAGGAAGAGAGGAAAGAGGAGAGCGCCGTGTGGGTTCTACTGTGTGTGTGTGACGAAACTGGAACAGTGGATGGAGCAGTGGAGATGAGATCCTAGCAGACACTAGCCAGCGGAACACACAGATAAAGAACGAGAGAGAGAGAGAGACAGAGAGAGAGAGACGGTCACTCGGATGGAGGAACAAGATATTGTCTGTCAGACAGTGAAAGAGAGGAGGAGGAGGAGGAGGTCTGGAGCGGAGGAAGGGTCACCCAGTATGAAGAATCTTTATGACAACTCCTCACCCCACAGAGTTTCCAATGGTACACGACAGCTTCTGTTCTGTTTGTTTGTTTACTGTTCCACCAGTCATTTATTACCATCTTTCTCATTGGGATTACTAAAACCACACAGATGGTGTCTATTGTCTTGGTCTTTGTATAAGCGGATGTATTCAATTTAATCTCTGTGGTCTTACTCTCATATGGTTCAAGTTTTCGACCTCTTACGTTTACAAATGATTTTACGTCCATTTACAAAATGGTGCCATTTCTTAGGATTGTTCTTCCTATTGACGTCGTTTATAGAAAATGGTCTCTTGGTTTTTATGCGAGGGGAATCTGTCAGAGGGATACAGATGCCTGTCTGTTGGCTGTGGCGTGTGTGTTGTTTGTTTCAGCTCCTATGTCTACAGTGGTTCTGTTATTTTGTGAGCGATATGTGTGAAGTGTGAAGACTTCAGTTTGACGAGTCTGTATCGCTCACCTGGAACCATCAGAAACTCTTGGGTGGCTGCTCACACAGTCTTTCATTGCCCAATGGCCCGATGGCTTTGGTGGCGCTGGTTAGGTACAAATGGCTTTAGCTCAAAGGATTACCATGACCTATGTTGTTACCCTAACTTGGTGGCAGGCGGGATGGATATAGTGGACCATCTGACGTACCTGGAGCAGTGGCTTTAGCTCAGTGGGCTAGCACAGTCTTGTGTGGCTTTAGCTCAGTGGGCTAACTCAACCTATGGTTGTGCTCCCCAGATGACCGTAGCTCTGCTGCGAGCGGCGTGGACGCGGCGGACCGCCTGACGTACCTGGAGCAGAGGATGCAGATGCAGGAGGATGAGATTCGGCTGCTGAAGATGGCCCTGGCCGATGTCCTCAAGAGACTCAACATCTCAGAGGAACACCAGGCCGCCAACACCAAGAAAGGACCCGCTGGGAAAGGTACACAAACACAAGCACATACACACATGTTTACATGCACATACACACATTAACACTTACATTTTAGTCACTTAGCAGACGCTCTTATCCAGAGTGACTTCGTCTTAAGATAGCTAGGTGGGACAACCACATATCTCAGTTATAGAAAGTACATTTTTCCTTAATAACATAGCTTCAGTAGAGTCAGAGCTGGAAAAGGGGCGTGGGGGGGGGGGGGGGTTCAGATGTTTTCGGGAAGATGGACAGGGACTCTGCTGTCTGCTCAGGGGAAGCTGGTTCCACCATTGGGTTACCAGGACAGAGAAGAGCTTGGATTGGGCTGAGCAGGAGCTGCCCTCCCATAGTAGTGCTCAGGTTGGGGTGTAGGGTTTGAGCATAGCCTGAAGGTAGGGAGGGGCAGTTCCTCTTGCTGCTCCGTAGGTAAGCACCATGGTCTTGTAGTGGATGCGAGCTTTGACTGGAAGCCAGTGGAGTGTGCAGAGGAACGGGGTGACATGAGAGAACTTGGGAAGGTTGAAAACCAGGCGGGCTTCAGCGTTCTGGATAAGTTGCAGGGGTTTGATGGCACAAGCGGGGAGCCCAGCCAACAGAGAGTTGCAGTCGTCCAGACAAGTACCTGGATTAGGACCTGTGCCACTTCCTGTGTGAGGTAGGGTCGTACTCTAGGGATGTTGTAGAGCATGAACCTCCAGGAGTGGATCACTGCTTTGATGTTTTAAGAGAACGACGGGGTGTTGTCCAGGGTCACGCCAAGGTTCTTTGGACTTTGGGAGGGTGACACTGTGGAGTTGTCAACCGTTATGGATTGGTCTTTGAGCGGACAGGCCTTCTCTGGGAAGAAGAGCAGTTCCGTCTTGTTGAGGTTGAGCTTGAGGTGGTGGGTCACCATCCAAGTTGAGATATCTGCCAGGCACGCAGAGATGCATGTCACCACCTGGGTATCATAAGGGGGGAATGAGAAAAGTAGTTGAGTGTCATTCGCATAGCAATGATAGGAGAGACCATGTGAGGATACGACAGTGCCGAGTGACTTGGTGAATAGAGAGAAGAGGAGAGGGCCTAGAACCGAGCCATGGGGGACACCAGTAGTGAGAGTACGTGGTGCAGATACAGATCCTCTCCACATCACCTGGTAGGAGCGGCCTGCCAGGTAGGATGCAATCCAAGAGTGTGCAGAGCCTGAGACGCCCAGCCCTGAGAGGGTGGAGAGGAGGATCTGATGGTTCACGGTGTCGAAGACAGCGGATAGATCTAGGAGGATGAGTAGAAAGGAGAGAGAGTCAGCTTTGGCAGTGTGGAGAGCCTCCGTGACACAGAGCAGTCTCAGTTGAGTGACCTGTCTTGTAGCCTGACTGGTTAGGGTCAAGAAGATTGTTCTGAGAGAGATAACGAGGAAGTTGATAAGAGACAGCACACTCAAGTTTTTTGGAAAGAAAAGAAAGAAGGGATACAGGTCTAGCGCTTTTGACGTCAGAGGAGTCGAGTGTTGGTTTCTTGAGGAGGGGAGCAACTCGGGCCATTTTTGAAGTCAGAGGACACACACACACACACCCCCCCACACACACACATAGAAACATACACTTATACCCTCCTCACACATATTTCCCCTATGCAACAGCAGCTAGGCCTGTGTCTCTGGCCCTGCCGTCCAGACCATCAATGAACAGCCCTGCCTCTTTGAAGAAGAGTTACACAACCTCCACACTGCCCTCTACATCCACCGCACGGAACTACAGCCCCTTACCACCAGCATCAGCCAAGAGGTACAGTACACAATCACTAACCATCACCTGCAAACACAGAGAGGTACAGTACGATTACTATCCCTCTACTCTAACTCTAGCACTAGATACAGTTCAACAAATTGATCATACACTTTCGGTTTTCTCACTATTTCTAACGTTTCTCCCCCCCCCCCCCCATTCTCCCTCAGTGGTGTGAAGAGTCCAGTAGGCAGTGTGAAGGAGAGTCCATGTATCTCTAAAACGGCTCGGCCTGGCCCCCGACCTGGCCCCCCAGGGTCCACAGCCCCCGGCAGTAAGAAAGCTGAAAGGTAGGTACGTCTGTGGCAGTAGGCCCAACGGGGAAGAGGTGTTTAAATGTGTTCTGAATGTACTGTTCTAGTCTATACGCCGCTTACGTTTCCTCTAATAGATCTCCACAGCAGGAGTTACAACTCTGGTCCTTGAAGGTCTGCTGGTTTCCACTGGCGTATATCTGCGTCTGGGTAACCTGGTAGAACAACTAAAAGCACCAGTACTGTGGCCCTCGTGGACAAGAGTTCTCCATCCTTGTTCTAGACTAGAGCGCGAGATTGACAATACTTTCCCTGCTTGTYTGACGGAGCCTAACTTCTCCGTTCTCATTCTCTCCTTGCAGCAAAACCAAGGAGCCTGCAGCCAGTGTAGGTAAGAAAATGATTGAATTTCTACTGTAGTGTGCTCTTCCCACAGGCAGAGAGCAGCAGTGAGCTGTACAACAGGGCCTTGGGGAGAGGAATGGCCAGATTAATGGGAAACAGCTGTTGGTTAGATTGATCCTACTTTAACATGCCATTGCTAAATGGTATGAGTGACATGGTTCGAGTGGATGCTATACCTCCCACATAGACTGACCTGCTTCTGTGTTTCGTCCGTAGGGTCGAGGCAGGTGACTCACTGTAAAGGTAGGCCTCAGTCCAACCTCCTGGAATAACATTCTTAACCATCTACAGGGTATGTTAGTCTAGCTTTGTATACTATGCCTGCATACTCTACCGCCTGTTCCTGGTCCCATGCATTATCTATCTCAAGAAAAGAGAAAAGACATCTGTCAAGTTTGTCAAGTTTATGAAGTAATATCTGCTGAAAGCTAAAATCTTGTCTTTGACAAATGCATCTTCTGGTCTCTAAAGTATAAGTAAGCACTGTATTTGAACACTTGCTTTATCCTTCTCTCTCATTTTCTCACCATATCTCACCATGACTTCTCATCCCCTCCCATTCCCCCTCCTCCACACACATCCTCCCTTCTCTTCCTGTCATCTCCACCCTTTCCCTCGCACCCCAACACTTCAACCCCTTACCACCTGCTCACACCTACAAAACGTCATTTTGTCCCCTACTCTCACCCTTGGCCTTCACCCTTACCCCTCATTTCACCTCTTCACTTAGTGACTATGCAGATCTATCTGAACCCCCTAACAAGAAGGACTGGGTCTTCTGAAGCGGCCAAATCAGCCCCCACGGTCCCCAACTCTAGACCCACCAGAACCCCCACCCCTCCTCAGACCAAAGGAGGCCCCCCCACCTCAGACCGAACTAAGCCCGAGACATGCAAAACACCCCCCGCCTTCACCCTCCCCCTGCAGAAAAGCACCAATCAGAATGCGTATTCTTCTATGGAAATGTCCAATTACAAAAGCCCCCTCAAGTCACCAAGCCAGTACTTCCAAATCTGTTACTAAGGCAATAGGGTAGGCTAGGAGGAGGTAGAGGTTGCTCCTAACCATTGGTCTAGGTTCAGATATTGTTTCATCCTCTTAAAGGTTAAGGTTAGGATTGGGGGAGGGTAATCTGATTCTAGATCTGTGGTTAAGGGCAACTTCTACGTCAAGCTCTTACAAGTGTAGTAGGCCTGTAAGCGAACTCAGTTTTCACGATGTTTGAAAAATGTTTGTGTTTCTAGCAATGTGAGGGAATTAGAAGTAGAGATTGTCTTCAGTAATGTTTGAGATTGACTGATAGTTACAAACTTTTGGTTTTGAGGTGTTTTGTTTCACCAGCAGTAAAGGGAATAGTGAGTTTTTTTATTTTTTTGCATTTCCTAGCACCATCCGTGACCATAGTCCTCTTAACTTTTCCCTCTGTTTAATTTCTTACATATTTCTGTCTGTCAACTGACAGCCTGTGTTTTTTTTTCTCCCGTTTCTGTCTGTTTTAATGTCTCCATTTTGTGTGTGTGCTTTGTAGTTTTACTTCAGTAAAATATGAATCATCTCCCTGACTTTGGGGATGTATGAGTGAATTCTCTTATTTGGTTTATGAGTGTATTTGTCTGTCTCTGTTGACAGCCATTAAACATTTCAGTCATCACCTGCTTCGACTACTGTCTATGTAATAATACCAATGTAACAATGTAATAACAATGGACAMTATTATTACAGGATATTTTCATGGTGCGTGCGTGCGTGTTAGCAGCACCCTCTTGTGGAGATACGTAGTGGGACAGAAACTCTGCCGTCCGACTCACAGAAACTGTAAGCCTAGGCATACACGAGGATCAGAATGCTAGATTTATGCCATCCTACGCTCAGTGAAAACATTAAATGAGGTAGGCTAGTTTACAGTAGTTGATTCAGTCATCGTCCCATTGATGTTATCCTTGGCCCTGCTCTTTGCCTGCATGCAGGTGTCAGGTGTCCTGGCCCCAAATCCGCATCACCTACACAACTAAAGGACTCGACTTGTATTTTACCTTATAACCCCATCTGTTTAGGCCTAACTGTCAGAGAGGAACAGAGGAACAGGCAAACAGCTGGCCATCGCACCTGTAGTGTAGACAACTGACATGGGCTCAAAAGGATGGATATGACAGGGAAATCCGATTCCTATCATCATGGAGGCCTACTATTTCATTAAGACCTGGTACATTATTACCTGGTGGTGTTGGCAGGGTCACAGGCTTATTGGTCACACTTCAAAATAGAACCCCTGAGATATTTTGGACCCAACTATTGAATATCATTGGTTTGGAGAGGATTTTTTTTTTTTTTTTTTAACTTACAGTAGCTGAAACAGCTGTAGGCCTATGTACAGAGCCAAGGGTACTAACAGCCAGGAAATACTATATATATATATATATATATATATAAATAATATATATATATATATACATACTCTCTCTCTCTCTCTCTACCCCTTTCTCTCCCTCCCGCGCGTCCACGCTCCCAGTGCTGGAGGAAGGGAAGATGGCACCTCAGAAGCCGCTGTCAGCCAGACCGACCAGTCTCTCGTCAGGACAGCTCTCCGTGGCGATCTGAACGATGGCACCGACAACACCGGCACCACCTCGAAAGGGACTAGAGAGAGATTCGCTTTAAATAAAAGAGACTAAAAACMGTGGCATCCGTTTGTAGCATTTTCCCCACGCTGTCGCCTTTCCAGCATCTGCTTGCTCTGCACATCCCCGGCAGGCTTCGTACCATCGGCGTAGCCTAGGCTATTATTAATAGCTAGATAATACATCGTAGAACATTCGCATCGCCTATATTCTGGACTGAGAGAATCGTCCGGAAAGGGAAAAGACAATAGGCTACAGGTCGTTCTTCATTTATCACTACGGTGGAGAGGAGAGGAAGATGAGGTAAGCAAAAGCATGCGCTTGCTTTTTGATTCAGACCTTCCGCGTTATTAACGCACAATGAACGACACACACAGGCTGCCGCTGCACGGCTGGATGAGATTCGAGGACCCATTTTATTGGATTTCAAGGGAAAGCCTGTAGTCGGATAAGACGAAAATACCCAATTAATAGTATACKGTTTTATTCGTGCTGTCGAGGCAACATGTATACCGTTATTATATCCAGGCTTTTATTATAAAATGTGCGTTTTTAGGATGACCGGCGACTAGGCTACCTGTACTGTAGGCCTATTTGGGCCTGTGAGGTGGGGCAGCACAGTGCAGTGTAGCTGTGAATTCTCCCTGTGAACAGGGGCGAATGAATCTGATCAGTGGCGAAAAGCAACGAGCAAGGGCATGCATGGTTTCTATCATTTCACGGACYGGAGAGAAAGCATTGATAAAACACGCAAGCAAACGTCTCCAGTCCTCTGCTCGTTCTCCCATCCCATCTCCGTGATGTGTCACCGAGGGTGTGGTCTGCAGAGGGAAGGGATCTGTTGTCATAGAAACCAGACTACACGTGCGTCATGTGTAACATGGTTATAAGTGGTGGTCATAACATAGACATATAATTCATTCCGTTCTAAATATTTTCTGGATTATAAATGGTTCCAGAATTAGAATGGCTATGATTCTGATTCTATGGGCCTTTATGGATTATAGGGCACATTATTCTAATCACAACATCAACTCATCGGATTTCACATGACCAAAAACAACTTACAAATTGAATTTAATCAGGCCCTCCATCGAAGCCTGTGTCTAAAACGCCATATCTAAACTAGGTACAATTGAGACATCAGGCCTAGAGGTCAGCAACATGCTCAGGTGAACACACACACACACACACACACACACACACACGCACACACACACACACACACACACACACGAGGCTTCTAACCTCAATTTTCCTGATTTAAAAAGGGTTCATTAAAACAAATGAACACACACAGACGCAGGTTGACTGGTATGTGGTCAGTGTTTACTTCCAACACAAGGAATTCTTTCCCCTCTTTGTGTCTTGTGTAACCGGTGTGAAATGGCTAGCTAGTTAGCGGGGTGAGCGCTAATAGCATTTCAATCGGTGACGCCACTCGCTCTGAGACCCTGAAGTAGTTGTATCCCTTGTACTGCAAGGGCTCCGGCTTTTGTGGAACGATGGGTAACGTTGCTTCGTGGGAGGCAGTTGTTGATATGTACAGAGGGTCCCCTGGTTCGAGCCCAGGTAGGGGCGAGGAGAGGGACGGAAGCTATACTGTTACACTTGTATTGATAGTATTGAGTATTGATTGTCTTCTCTGTTTCATGACCAGCACCTCCCACTYTTTCAAAAGCATTTACATTATTCCCCCTTCAATSTCACTGAGCCATACCCAGAACCCAGTTGTTCTATCGAATCTCACACTTCATGGGCGAGCACAACCACCCTATCCAATAGGGACAGTTCTTCCTGGACAACCTGGTGGAGGTTGGGCCGATCAGATCACCCAGCCAATCAGAACTTACTATAGTGCTACGCTGAACCGAGACCAATCCACAGAGGCGTTACTGTCGCTCTGTAGTGACTGCCAGCCTTTGGAACAGGTCTGCTGCTGCAGGCAGAGAAACCCCAGGTTGGGGCTAATTGTCATTGGCAGTGTCTGTGTGACCTCTCTCTCTCTCTCTCTCTCTCTCTCTCTCTCTCTCTCTCTCTCTCTCTCTCTCTCTCTCTCTCTCTCTGCCACCCTGGCCTAGAGAGCATGCCATGTACCAGTATTTCCCAACCCTGGTCCTCGAGTATCCCCAACAGTACACATATTTATTGTTACCCTGGACAAGCATACCTGATTCAACTTGTCAACTAATCATCAAGCCCTCAATTAGTTGAATTAGCCCTCAGTTGAATGAGGTGTGTCCAGGGATGCAAAGAAACTGTGGTGTTGGGGGTACTCAAGGTCCAGGGTCGGGAAACACTGGCATATACTGTACCCTACTTAAGACACTTTCATCAACCGTTTCTGTATGCTCTAACCCTTACTGTGCCCTACGCTAACCTGAGCTAAGCCCAACTGACTGACCACAGTGGTTATGTAATGTCTGTGTCTGTCACCCGGTTCTGTCTGGGGATTAAAACATGTTCATGTATACGGTTATAGAGATGTACTGTAGGTGGCATCGTTGACTGTGGTTCAACCATTCATTTGTATTGGTTTAGTAGTGTGTGTGTGTGTGTGTGTGTGTGTGTGTGTGTGTGTGTGTGTGTGTGTGTGTGTGTTTTGCTTTCGTGTACATTCTTGATTGATTGTGCCTGTGTCTGTGTTCTGTGACCAAATTTCAACACATGTGAGCCTCCATGATGTGTGTAGGCCTGTAAGTGATTGTTGGTCTCTCCAACAGTGACCTAGTGACCATTGATTTTAACCAGATGAAGTCAGCTCTAAAGGTCAAGCATACATTAGTCAAGGTTACAGACTCAGAATTTCACTGGTTGCGTCCCAATACCACCCTATATAACCGAGTGCACAACTTTTGCCCATGGCCCATATCATCCCAAATGGCACCCTATTCCCTATATATATAGGTAAATAGGTAATAGGGTGTCATTTGGAATGCAGAACACTGTTTCCATGCAGAGTCAGCCTTTACTGGACTTAAAGCTGTTTTCACTGTTGCTTCACACACAGTGACCTGTATTTAGTTAATGATGCGTTTCAAATCGCTGATAGAGTTTTCTATTTGATCAGACTAACCCCAAGTGAATGGTGTTTTGCTTAATTGAACAAATATTGTTGTTTCTGGCTCATTAACGTAGTGAATGGGGGCGTGGGGGTCTAAACGTCAAAAGTTTGGACACACCTACTCGTTCAAGGGTTTTTATTTATTTTACTATCTTCTACACTGTAGAGTAATAGTGAAGACATCAGTACTATGAAATAGCACATATGGAATCAAAAAAAGTGTTAAACAAATATAAATAGATTTTAGATTTTAGATTCCTCAAAGTAGCCACCCTTTGCCTTGATGACAGCTTTGCACACTCCTGGCATTATCTCAACCAGCTTCACCTGGAATGCTTTTCCAACAGTCTTGAAGGAGTTCCCACATATACTGAGCACTTGTTGGCTGCTTTTCCTTCACTCTGCTGTCCAACTCATCTCAAACCATCTCAATTGGGTTGAGGTCGGGTGATTGTGGAGGCCAGGTCATCTGATGCAYCACTCCATCACTCTCCTTCTTGGTCAAATAGCCCTTACACAGCCTGGAGGTGTGTTGGGTCATTGTCCTGTTGAAAAACAAATGATAGTCCTACTAAGCGCAAACCAGAAGGGATGGCGTATCGCTGCAGAATGCTGTGGTAGCCATGCTGGTTAAGGGTGCCTTGAATTCTAAATAAATCACAGAGTGTCACCAGCAAAGCACCCCCCACTATCACACCACCTCCTTCATGCTTCACGGTGGGAACCACACAATGCGGAGATCATCCGTTCACCTACTCTGTGTCTCACAAAGACACGGCGGTTGGAACCAAAAATCTCAAATTTAGACCACCGGTCCAATGTCCATTTCTTGGCCCAAGCAAGTCTCTTCTTATTATTGGTGTCCTTTAGTAGTGGTTTCTTTGTAGCAATTGGACCATGAAGGCCTGATTCACGCAGTCTCCTCCGAACAGTTGATGTTGAGATGTGTCTGAACTCTGTGAAGCATTTATTTGGGCTGCAATTTCTGAGGCTGGTAACTCTAATGATCTTATCCTCTGTAGCAGAGGCAACTCTGGGTCTTCCTTTCCTGTGGCGGTCCTCATGAGAACCAGTTTCATCATAGCGCTTGATGTTTTTTTGCGACTGCACTTGAAGAAACTTTAAAAGTTCTTGAAATTGTCCGGATTGACTGACCTTCATGTCTTACAGTAATGATGGACTGTCGTTTTTCTTTGCTTATTTGAACTGTTCTTGACATAGCCCTATTTGGACCAAGTCCATACTATCTTCTGTATACCACCCCTACCTTGTCACAACACAACTGATTGGCTCAAACACATTAACAAGGAAAGAAATTCCACAATTAACTTTTAACAAGGCACACCTGTTAATTGAAATGCAATCCAGGTGACTACCTCATGAAGCTGGTTYAGAGAATTCCAAGAGTGTGCAAAGCTGTCATCAAGGCAAAGGGTGGCTACTTTGAAGAATCTCAAATGTAAAATATATTTTGATTAGTTTAACACTTTTTTGGTTACTACATGATTCCATATGTGTTATTTCATAGTTTCCATGTCTTCACTATTATTCTACAATGTAGAAAATAGTAAAAACAGAGAAAAACCCTTGAATGACTAGGTGTGTCAGACGAGTCCCGTGACGCTTGTGGCGGTCGTAGAGAAAAACGGAGAACACCATCATGTTCGCGAGAATGCAAAGTCAATTTGTCCGTTTGAATAAAAGGTTTTCACGGAAAGTCAATTTTACGGTATTGTACTGTGTGTCATTACAAAGTACTTGTTTTGATACCGTATTTGTATTACCATATGTATATTACAGTAAGTGTACTGTAATATGAAATACAGAATTTTACTTGCCATGAGCTGCCTGTAAACTACTGTCAATCTCCRAGTAACCCCTTTACAGTGTGTGTCCCAGTCATCTTATTACATGTTAATCCTATTAGCAGGTGATCAGTGAGAGTAGTATTAAGTGTATTTCGGCTGTGAGGGTCTGGATGGGGTCTGGATTAAATGAAATCATTAAATCTATTTGCCATTCAGCGTAGTTAAGTGTATTAGCAGGTGAACAGTGAGAGTTTCCATCGGTCTGTCAGTCAGTAGCAGGTTGGTTAGTGTGCATCCTGCGGGAAATCGTTGGGCTGCCGGTTGTCCTGCAGTCTTCTACTACTGCTGCACTCTGGATTAGATTAGGAGTGTCTTTTTAAATCCCCAAACAATTCCCACATTGGGGTCTCTCAGGATGTGGGTGTTTGGGGGACATATGTTTGTATGTTGACAGGGCCGCTACCAAAACCTGTGGACTCTCCTTCACTGCAGCCGAAGTGAGTAAAACATTTAAACGTGTTAACCCTCGCAAGGCTGCAGGCCCAGATGGCATCCCCAGCCGCGTCCTCAGAGCATGCGCAGACCAGCTGGCTGGTGTGTTTACGGACATATTCAATCAATCCTTATCCCAGTCTGCTGTCCCCACATGCTTCAAGAGGGCCACCATTATTCCTGTTCCCAAGAAAGCTAAGGTAACTGAGCTAAACGACTACCGCAGCACTCACTTCCGTCATCATGAAGTGCTTTGAGAGACTAGTCAAGGACCATATCACCTCCACCCTACCTGACACCCTAGACCCACTCCAATTTGCTTACCGCCCCAATAGGTCCACAGACGACGCAATCGCAACCACAACCACCTAACCCATCTGGACAAGAGGAATACCTATGTGAGAATGCTGTTCATCGACTACAGCTCAGCATTTAACACCATAGTACCCTCCAAACTCGTCATCAAGCTCGAGACCCTGGGTCTCGACCCCGCCCTGTGCAACTGGGTACTGGACTTCCTGACGGGCCGCCCCCAGGTGGTGAGGGTAGGTAACAACATCTCCACCCCGCTGATCCTCAACACTGGGGCCCCACAAGGGTGCGTTCTGAGCCCTCTCCTGTACTCCCTGTTCACCCACGACTGCGTGGCCATGCACGCCTCCAACTCAATCATCAAGTTTGCAGACGACACTACAGTGGTAGGCTTGATTACCTACAACGACGAGACGGCCTACAGGGAGGAGGTGAGGGCCCTCGGAGTGTGGTGTCAGGAAAATAACCTCACACTCAACGTCAACAAAACAAAGGAGATGATCGTGGACTTCAGGAAACAGCAGAGGGAGCACCCCCCTATCCACATCGACGGGACAGTAGTGGAGAGGGTAGTAAGTTTTAAGTTCCTCGGCGTACACATCACGGACAAACTGAATTGGTCCACCCACACAGACAGCGTGGTGAAGAAGGCGCAGCAGCGCCTCTTCAACCTCAGGAGGCAGAAGAAATTTGGCTTGTCACCAAAAGCACTCACAAACTTTTACAGATGCACAATCGAGAGCATCCCTTCGGGCTGTATCTCCGCCTGGTACGGCGGTCTGCACAACGCATCACCGGGGGCAAACTATCTGCCCTCCAGGACACCTACACCACCCGATGTCACAGGAAGGCCATAAAGATCATCAAGGACAACAACCACCCGAGCCACTGCCTGTTCACCCCGCTATATCATCCAGACGGCGAGGTCAGTACAGGTGCATCAAAGCAGGGACCGAGAGACTGAAAAACAGCTTCTATCTCAAGGCCATCAGACTGTTAAACAGCCACCACTAACATTTAGTGGCTGCTGCCAACATACTGACTAAACTTCAGCCACTTTAATAATGGAAAATTGATGTAAAAAATGTATCACCAACCACTTTAAACAATGCCACTTAATATAATGTTTACATACCCTACATTACTCATCTCATATGTATATACTGTACTCTATACCATCTACTGCATCTTGCCTATGCCGTTCTGTACCATCACTCATTCATATATTTTTATGTACATATTCTTCATCCCTTTACACTTGTGTGTATAAGGTAGTTGTTGTGAAATTGTCAGGTTAGATTACTCGTTGGTTATTACTGCATTGTCGGAACTAGAAGCACAAGCATTTCGCTACACTCGCATTAACATCTTCTAACCATGTGTATGTGACAAATACAATTGGATTGGATTTGACAGTAAGCACGGTTTAAGCCTGTTCAAACGGCATGATGTGTTTGTGTGTGTGTACGTGTGTGTGTGTGTGTGTGTGTGTGTGTGTGTGTGTGTGTGTACGTGTGTGTGTGTCTCGTTCTGTTTTTGGTTGTTTCCTGTGTGTTCAAATGCATGTTTCAAGTTAACTTGATTTGTCACTCTTTTCTGAGCATTTCGTGAGCTCCACAAAGTCACACCAATAGAGACATCAGATAGTACTCTCTCATTGCTATGAATATAGAGTCCCCGCKCCCCCTCTCTCTTTKTCTGTGTGATGCTATTACTGTCTCCTGTTAATTGCTGATTGACTGTCTGTACTGTGACTGTGATCAGCCAGCAGCAGTGTGATCTCGTGTTAATCTGCTGCTGTGACACTGATCAGTGAAAACCTTTTAATGAGGAGACAGTAAACCGACCGCTAACAAGAGACTAACGAGCGGAGAGACTCATTCGTCACGTCCGCTGGTAACACTGAAGGAGTTTAGAAGAACCCGATTGGAAGAAGTGGAGCTGGTGTCAGTATGCTGTACATATACTCTAAAACACAAGTTTAGGTCATTTCTTTTTCTCCAGCAGGTCCCATTCATAGCATAACACTTCTGGCAAGCTGTAGTTTATTTCTAGACTATATATACAAAAGTATGTGGAAACCCCTTCAAATTAGTGGATTTGGCTATTTCAGCCACAACCGTTGCTGACAGGTGTATAAAATTGAGCACACAGCCATTCGATCTCCATAGACATTGGCAGTAGAATGGCCTTACTGAAGAGCCATGTGACTTTCAACATGGCACCGTCATAGGATGCCACCTTTCCAACAAGTCAGTTTGTCAAATTTCTGCCCTGCAAGAGCTGACCCGGTCAACTGAAAGTGTTGTTATTGTGAAGTGGAAATGTCTAGGAGCAACAACAGCTCAGCCGCGAAGTGGTAGACCACAGAAGCTCACAGAACGGGACCGCCGAAAAGTGAGAGTAGAGTAGAGTATTCGTTTACTAATCCCTATTTAGGAAATTGTTTTATCGCAGCATGCATCATCAATGATTTACAATGACAGGACACACAACAATGACCAACACATGATAAAAAATATTAAAAAACATTAAGACACAAACTCACATGCACCAACCATAGTATCCCTGAAACAATAGTCTGATTCAAGTGCTGTTTTCTATCCTGGAAACGCGTTCTCTGGAGTGATGAATCACGCTTCGCCATCTGGCAGTCTGACGGACGAATCTGGATTTGGCAGATGCCAGGAGAATGTTACCTGTCTGAATGCATAGTGCCAACTGTTAAGTTTGGTGGGGGAGAAATAATGGTCTGGGGCTGTTTTTCATGGTTCTGGCTAGGCCCCTTAGTTCCAGTGTAGGGCAATCTTAACGCTACAGCATACAATGACATTCTAGACGATTCTGTGCTTCCAACATTGTGGCAACAGTTTAGGGAAGGCCCTTTCCTGTTTCAGCATGACAATTCCACCGTGCACAAAGCGAGGTCCACACAGAAATGGTTTGTTCGAGATCGGTGTGGAAGAACTTGAATGGCCTGCACAGAGCCCTGACCTCAACCCCATCGAACACCTTTGGGATGAATTGTAACGCCGACTGCGAGCCAGGCCTAATTGCCGGACATCAGTGCCCAACCTCACTAATGCTCTTGTGGCTGAATGGAAGCAAGTCCCCGTAGCAATGTTCCAACATCTACTGGAAAGCCTTCCCAGAAGAGTGGAGGCTGTTATAGCAGTAAAGGGGGGACCAACTCCATATTAATGCCCATGATTTTGGAATGAGATGTTCGATGAGCAGGTGTCCACATACTTTTGGTCATACAGTGTAGATAACGGATGCACTTAAATCTCCTAGTGAGTGAATTAGGACATTTCATTAAGCACTGAAAGCGTGTGGGCCATCGATCTGGCTCGATGCGTATTGATTTGGGTTGATGTGTGTTGGCGTGTGTGGTTGGTATTGTGTGACCCATATGTGTGCTGGTTTCTGCTGGGCTAGGGGTGACCACCCGATATAATTCAATTTACTGTCATTCTAGATCCATGGCAGCCCCTACTACTCTGTGCACCAGAGAGAGAGTGGGCTACTAGAGACAGTAGAGAGAGAGATGGGAATAAGTGCAAAAATCGTTGTTTGCCAATCAAGGTTTGAATTGAGGTTGAAGATACCTTGAAACTCAGCCAGGTCACCCTTGATACAAGTCAGTATTCGACGTCAATCCATCTCAGAGGGACGTCTGGAGACGATGTGGAAATCGGCCACTAGGTGCAACAGTGAGTGCTGTTACCTTCAAATAGGTTTCGGGTTTTGCTAGGGTGCTGTGGACAGGGATGGCGGATGGTTGTAAGCATCTGTTTCTGGTGCCAAAGGTTGCATGTTCAAATCCAGCAATAGAAAGTATTTTTAGCGATTTTTGTTTTAAGCATTTCCCAAACCTTAACCCTTACCTTGACCATTCAGAGTTAATACCTAATCTTAAGATTTCGGAAGTAATGCATGGATGAAACACGGATGAACGTCTAATTTTGACGTGAGACTGTAAGAGCTAGTTGAACTAGTGGCCTGGACTTACAGTGCATTCGGTAAGTATTCAGACACCTTCACACAATACCCCATAATGAAAAAGCATAAACGGTTTGGAAAGGCACACACCTGTCTATATAAGGTCCCACAGTTGACAGTGCATGTCGGAGCAAAAACCAAGCCATGAGGTCGAAGGAATTGTCCATAGAGCTCCGAGACAGGATTGTGTCGAGGCACAGATCTGGGGAAGGGTACCAACATTGTTTTGCAGCGTTGAATGTCCCCAAGAACACAGTGGCCTCCATCATTCTTAAATGGAAGAAGTCTGGAACCACCAAGACTCTTTCTAACCACAGCTTGGCCAAACTGAGCAATCGGGGGAGAGGGCCCTGGTCAGGGAGGTGACCAAGAACCCAATGGTCACTCTGATAGAGCTCTTCAGAGTTCTTCTGTGGAGATATGAGAACCTTCCCAAAGCACAACCATCTCTGCAGCACTCAACCAATCAGACCCTTATGGTAGAGTGGCCAGATGGAAGCCACTCCTCACTAAAAGGCACATGACAGCCCAGTTGGAGTTTGCCAAATGGCACCTAAAGACTCTCAGACCATGAGAAACAAGATTCTCTGGTCTGATGACACCAAGATAGAACTCTTTGGCCTGAATGCCAAGCGTCATGTCTGGAAGAAACCTGGCACCATCTCTACGGTGAAGCATGGTGGTGGGCAGCATCATGTTTTTCAGTGGCAGGGACTGGGAGACTGGTCGGGGTCGAGGGAAAGATGAACGGAGCAAAGTACAGAGAGATCCTTGATGAAAACCTGCTCCAGGACCTCAGACTGGGGCGAATGTTCATCTTCCAACAGGACAACGACACTAAGCACACAGCCAAGACAACGCAGGAGTGTCTTCGGGACAAGTCTCTGAATGTCCTTGAGTGGCCCAGCCAGAGCCCGGACTTGAACCCGATCTAACATCTCTGGAGAGACCTGAAAATAGCTGTGCAGCGACGCTCTCCATCCAACCTGACAGAGCTCGAGAGGATCTGCAGAGAAGAATGGGTGAAATTCCCCAAATACAGGTGTGCCAAGTTTTTAGCGTCATACCCAAGAAGTCTCGAGGCTGTAATCGCTGCCAAATGTGCTTAAACAAAGTACTGTGTAAAGAGTCTTTTTTTTTTAAACAGTTTTTGCTTTGTCATGTAGTATGTGCATTTCGCTACACTCGCAATAACATCTGCTAACCATGTGTATGTGACCAAAACAATTTGATTTGATTTGATGTGAGCTGAGCCATAGGGCAGACTCATAATCTACTACTATCAGATTAGGGGGGGGGGGGGTTACAGCTCCGCCGGTTAAACATTATTTATTTTCTACAGCGCATTTGGTAACAATGACCCAGCAAATTACATTGGTTGTCCCTCAATTAATAAAGCCTATGATTTAATATTGCGAAAGCTGTTTTATAAACATCTGAATGCTGATGGTGCCACGCGGATGTAGCCTACGAATATTAGAATAGGGTAGGCCAGGTTTAGTGATGAGCAGTTCACGAACGGTTCTTTCTTTTTGAACGAGTCTTTTTACTGGCTCGAGAGCCATGATTTGTTTTTCGTTTTAGTCGTTTGTTTGACCTGCTTGTGCTGGCCGCAACGAGTCCTACAGCAGGATTAAAGGTGTTTACAGACAGGCCGCGCTAACAACGGTCTCATAGACTCAATGGGGGTAGGGTGACGGGCTGCAAAAACGCAAGCAGATAAATTAGCTGAAGTCTTGAGTGGCCGCTGCGCACGGTTGATCAATGAGCAGAGTTCATCTTGTCAACCAATCAATCAAGGTTTTAATGACAACGTTCGAGCTGACAACAGCTCGCTGAGCTCTATACTACAAATCAGGTTTGAGGAGTCAGCGCAGTAACTTTGGTCAACTCTTGAGTTCAACTCGGAATAACCGGTACCACGAAAGTGGCTCACTTTTTAGCCCGGGACATTTCTATGTCAATGAATCCTTCAGAACTAACCTTCTCCAGGGCAGGCTAACCCAATGGGCTAACTCTAACATGTTAACTTTATCCTGTATGAAGTGTCTGAGCCATGAGTTGAGGACCAATAAAATCAGATTACACTCCCTCTCGCAAAGATTGCGTCATCATCCAATTCATTTCAGAAAAATGATCAAATCCAAAAACGTATTTTTTTGTGCGACTTAATGCAATTATTTTATCGATAGGATTGGGGAAAAAGGTGCTTGTGCTTTGAGAACCATACTTAAGCACACCAAAATAATACAAGAAAGATGGCACTTCCAAAAGTCTATTTCATATGATAGCCTGCTGAATTTAGAACTGATAATTGATCGCATTCTGCACGAATGAACGCAATGAATTGATTATTGAATGTAATGATGGACTGTAGAGCCAAAACATACACAGTCTTTGCTCAAGAAACTTGAACTCAAGAACGATCGTTTGGGGGGGGGGGCTGCAGTTCGGCGAACGATATTGTGTTGATCGCCCACACGGCAGTCAAGCAGTGCATTCCGCCAACAGTCGCTCACAATCTAGTCCGGTTGCGTTGTTTAAAGCACACGTTTACAAGTCTCAGTCACAAAGGACAGCTCCAAGAAGCCCCCTATGGCGAACGACATGTGAACGAGAGGCTTGTAGAATCATGACTCTTTCGCATTTTCAGTTCATTGTTCGCCGGTAGGGGTTCCTGCGTGCTCTGGGCATTACTGGCTTAAATTAACGAAATTAGTCGAAAGATTCGTTCTTTGGACTGAACGAGTCCAAAAGATCAGTCAGTAAAAAGAGCCTAACATCCCATCACTAGGCCTACCTCTCGTTGGCGTGAGAATCTGCCGGTCAATGTCATACTCAGTCAGGAGAGAACGCGCCAAATTCAGTCGCAACAGATTAGAGGTGTTTTCAGAATAAGGCCGAGATAATGGACATGAGTAAAAAACGTTAGTGAACTGGCGTTTTGTAAAGTTTGAATCGGTTATGCATGCTTCATTTGGATCGGTTTGGGCTCCCACGACCTGATGCACTCTTATCTTAAACATTAGCTAATTAACTAACGTTAATTATAAACTGGGTGGTTTGAACCCTGAGTAAAACATTTAAACGTGTTAACCCTCGCAAGGCTGCAGGCCCAGACGGCATTCCCAGCCGCGTCCTCAGAGCATGCGCAGACCAGCTGGCTGGTGTGTTTACGGACACTATTCAATCAATCCTTATCCCAGTCTTCTGTTCCCACATGCTTCAAGAGGGCCACCATTGTTCCTGTTCCCAAGAAAGCTAAGGTAACTGAGGCTAAACGACTACCCCCCGTAGCACTCACTTCCGTCATCATGAAGTGCTTGAGAGACTATCAAGGACCATATCACCTCCACCCTACCGGACACCCTAGACCCACTCCAATTTGCTTACCGACCCAATAGGTCCACAGCCGACGCAATCGCAAACCACACTGCACACTGCCCTAACCCATCTGGACAAGAGGAATACCCATGTGAGAATGCTGTTCATCGATTACAGCTCAGCATTTAACACCATAGTACCTCCCTCGTCATCAAGCTCGAGACCCTGGGTCTCACCCCGCCCTGTGCAACTGGGTCCTGGACTTCCTGACGGGCCGCCCCCAGGTGGTGAGGGTAGGTAACAACATCTCCACCCCGCTGATCCTCAACACTGGGGCCCACAAGGGTGCGTTCTGAGCCCTCTCCTGTACTCCCTGTTCACCCACGACTGCGTGGCCATGCACGCCTCCAACTCAATCATCAAGTTTGCGGATGACACTACAGTGGTAGGCTTGATTACCAACAACGACGAGACGGCCTACAGGGAGGAGGTGAGGGCCCTCGGAGTGTGGTGTCAGGAAAATAACCTCATACTCAACGTCAACAAAACAAAGGAGATGATTGTGGACTTCAGGAAACAGCAAGAGGAGCACCCCCCTATCCACATCGACGGGTCAGTAGTGAGAAGGTGGAAAGTTTTAAGTTCCTCGGTGTACACATCACGGACAAACTGAATTGGTCCACCCACACAGACAGCGTTGTGAAGAAGGCGCAGCAGCGCCTCTTCAACCTCAGGAGGCTGAAGAAATTCGGCTTGTCACCAAAAGCACTCAACAACTTCTACAGATGCACAATCGAGAGCATCCTGTCGGGCTGTATCACCGCCTGGTACGGCAACTGCTCCGCCCACAACCGTAAGGCTCTCCAGAGGTAGTGAGGTCTGCAGACGCATCACCAGGGGCAAACTACTGCCCTCCCGGACACCTACACCACCCGATGTCACAGGAAGGCCATAAAGATCATCAAGGCAACAACCACCCAAGCCACTGCCTGTTCACCCCGCTATCATCCAGAAGGCGAGGTCAGTACAGGTGCATCAAAGCAGGGACCGAGAGACTGAAAACAGCTTCTATCTCAGGCCATCAGACTGTTAAAACAGCCACCACTAACATTTACGGCCGCTGCCAACATACTGAGTCAACTCCAGCCACTTTAAAATGGAAATTGATGGAAATTATGTAAAAATGTACCACTAGCCACTTTAAGCAATGCCCCTTAATACAATGTTTACATACCCTCACTTACCCATCTCATATGTATATACTGTACTCTATATCATCTACTGCATCTTGCCATCTTTATGCAATACATGTACCACTAGCCACTTTAAAACTATGCCCCTTTATGTTTACATACCCTACAAGTACTCATCTCATACGTATATTACCGTACTCTATACCATCTACTGCATCTGCCATGCCGTTCTGTACCACCACTCATTCATATATCTTTATGTACATATTCTTTATCCTTTACACTTGTGTGTGTGTGTAAGGTAGTAGTGTGGAATTGTTAGGTTAGATTACTGTTGGTTATTACTGCATTGTCGGAACTAGAAGCACAAGCATTTCGCTACACTCGCATTAAACATCTGCTAACCATGTGTATGTGACTAATAAAATTTGATTTGATTGATTTTTGAATGCTGATTGGCTGAAAACCGTGGTATATTCAGACCACATAGCACGGGTATGACAAAAATTTATTTTTTACTGCTCTATATACGTTGGTAACCGTTTATAATAGCAATAAGGCACCTCGGGGTTTGTGGTTATATGGCCAATATAACACGGCTAAGGGCTGTATCCATACACTCTGTGTTGCGTCCTAAGTAAGAACAGCCCTTAGCCGTGATACAGTGGGGAGAACAAGTATTTGATACACTGCTGATTTGCAGGTTTTCCTACTTACAAAGCATGTAGAGGTCTGTAATTTTATCATTATGTACACTTACAACTGTGAGAGACGGAATCTAAAAACAAAAAATCCAGAAAATCACATTGTATGATTTTAAGTAATTATTGTGGCATTTTATTGCATGACATAAGTATTTGATAAATCAGAAAGCAGAACTTAATATTGGCAGGAAACCTTGTTTTGCAATTCAGAGATCATACGTTCCTGTAAGTTCTTGACAGGTTGGCACACACTGCAGCAATTGATTTTGGCCCACTCCCTCCATACAGACCTTCTCCAGATCCTTTCAGGTTTCGGGGCTGTCGCGGGGCAATACGGACTTTTAGCTCCTCCAAAGAATTTTCTATTTGGGTTCAGGTCTGGGGACTGGCTAGGCCACTCCAGGACCTTGAGATGCTTCTTACGAAGCCAATCCTTAGTTGCTCTGGCTGTGTTGTTTCAGGTCGTTTGACATGCTGGAAGACCAGCCACGACCCATCCTTTAAATTCTTAACTGAGGAAGAGTTGTTGGCCAAGATCTCGCGATACATGGCCCATCCATCCTCCCTCAATACAGTTGCAGTTTTCCTGTCCCGTTTGCAGAAAAGCATCCCCAAAGAATGATTGTTTCCACCTCCATGCTTCACGGTTGGATGGTGTTCTTTGGGTTGTCACTCATCCTTCTTCTTCCTCCAAACACGGCAGTGGAGTTTTAGACCAAAAGCTCTATTTTTGTCTCACAGACCACATGATCTTCTTCCATTCCTCCTCTGGATCATCCAGATGGTCATTGACCAACTTCAGACGGGCCTTGGACATGCGCTGGCTTGAGCAGGGGACCATGCGTTGCTCTGCAGGATTTTAATCCATGACGGCGTAGTGGTGGTTACTATAGGTTTTCTTTGAGTACTGTTGTCCCAGCTCTCTTCAGGTCTTGACAGGGTTCCTGCCGTGTAGTTCTGGGTGATCCCTCACCTTCCTCATGATCATTGGATGCCCCACGAGGTGAGATTCTTTGCATGGACCCCCAGGACCAAGAGGGTGATTGACGTCATTCTTGAACTTCTTTCCATTTTCTAATATTCTGCGCCACAGTTGTTGCCTTCTCACCAAGCTGCTTGCCTATTGTTCCTGTACCCATCCCAGCCTTTGCAGGTCTACAATATTTTCCCTGATGTCCTTTACACAGCTCTCTGGTCTTTGCTCAATACAAGCGGGTCGATCTTTTGTAGACTAGTGGGCCGAAGTTATTCATTATCGTGGGGCGTAGTATGTGTATGGTTTTTGGCCTACTATGGGATGGGTGTTGGCGCTTTTTGGAGAGGTTGGGAGTCTGTTTATTGAGTTGTGTGACAGGTGTCTTTTATACAGGTAACGAGTTCAAACAGGTGCAGTTAATACAGGTAATGAGTGGAGAACAGGAGGACTTCTTAAAGAAAAACTAACAGGTCTGTGAGAGCTGGAATTCTTACTGGTTGGTAGGTGATCAAATACTTATGTCATGCAATAAAATGCAAATTAATTACTTAAAAATCATACACTGTGATTTTCTGGATTTTTGTTTTAGATTCCGTCTCTCACAGTTGAAGTGTACCTATGATAAAYATTACAGACCTGTACATGCTTTGTAAGTAGGAAAACCTGCAAAATCAGCAGTGTATCAAATACTTGTTCTCCCCACTGTACATTGGCCATATACCACACCTCCTTATTACCTAATTACCTACCTAGCAATTTTTTTTAAGAAAGCCCAATTTATGCAGCATAGCGACTTTAAAGATCCAATGCAGACATTTTTATCTCTCCACTGCTAGCTCTGTTTGCTACAAATATACGTTGTAACTTGTCACTCTGATCGTAAAAGCGCATTGTAAATTTGCAGTGTGTTGTGTCAGAATAATCCACAGAGAAGAGTCAGAGGTAATCAAGTCTTAGTGAATGAGAGAAAATGAGCCCCCTTTTACTCTACCCCCCCCCTTTCTGTCTATCTCTCTCTCTCACACACACACACACAAACACACACACTTTCCCTATATCCCATCTGCCAGCTCCCTGCAGTGTGTGTGGTAATTAAAAAGATCAGCTTGTGTGATTCATCCTCTACTGTAGGCCTATGTGTGCATTTGTGTCAGAGAGAGAGTGTGTCAGTTTGTGTGTCTGTGTGTGTGTACCACGACCGTGCAATCCCCTGAGAGGATGAGCATGTGTGAGTTACCCATGAAGACAGGGGACGTCACAGATCTTTATACTCCCTCTCCTTTACTTCCTTCCTCTCTCTCTCTCTGTCTCTCTGTCTCTGCCTCTTTCTCTCTCTCGCCATCTCCCTGTCTCTCTCTCTCTCTCTCTGTCTCTCTCTGTCTCTCTCTCTGTCTCTCTCTCTCTCTCTCTCTGTCTCTATCTGTGTGTATATGTCAGGAATCGGGGTGAGAGGAGCGGCATTGGCCTCCTCCTTGACCGTTGTCAGATTTGTATCCCCTCTTCCTCCCCTCCATCCTCTCCTCCCTCCTTGCATCTCATTAAGAAAGGCCTCTCCTCTCCTTCTCTCCGAGGCCATGTGCTCGTTGGATGACTACGGGTAAGGCTGACATTTCTCCTCCTTTTCCGCCCTCTGTCCGTTCGGTGTCGTTGTGTAGGGCATTGAGAAACGGTAGTAGTTCTAATGGAGCAGCCTTGATAACAAACACTTTGTAGACTTTGTACAGTTGGTGTTTCGTCTGTTGTGAAGTGAGGCTTTAGTCAATGATGAAAAATCTTGTTGAACTTCTGAAGCTGTGTAGCAGTAAATGTGTTCGTAAACCTGCGCCTGTGGCGACTGTGTCTTGATTACGATTGACAGTGACAGTCGCTGTGTGTGTGTGTGTGTGTGTGTGTGTGTGTGTGTGTGTGTGTGTGTGTGTGTGTGGGTGTGTGTGTGTGTGTGTGTTGTGTGTGTGTTGTGTGTGTGTGTGTGTGTGTGTGTGTGTGTGTGTGTGTGTGCATGCACGTGTATGCTTGTTTGTATGACAGGGAGTGTGAATCGCTATACACACTTTCTACATGTGGGCGTTACATAGCACTGCGTGTGTGACACTAATAAAGCATACTGGCCCTGCGAGTGTTGAACAAGCCATTAATTACAGGGGTGGTGAATGAAGCAGATAGGAAGGGAGGTTCCTGTCAGTGCAGGGGATTCAACAGCACTAGCAGAAGGCGTCCACTCTAAACCTGACGTTGCCCCTCCCCCCTGTGAGAGCGCTTGCCAAATCAGCTGTGGCAGGGTGTTGATTGGCAGCGCAGAGGCGATGGATCTGATTGGCTGCTGCAGCTGTCACTCCTGCCCAATCCCACGGCTCGTCGGGGTCTCTGACCTTGGAGAGAGCCGTTAAACCTGATCAAGGATCAGCTTAGGGACAGCTGTCAGTACACACATACATACACACACGCCCATGCACTTCCCTCCTGGCGGAGAACACATTTCAGTTCAATGCATTCAGTTGTATAACTGACTAGGTATCCCCATTTCTCTTTCCCTTTGCTGGACGAAGGCCATCTACCCCATCATAACATTATATGATGATCTATGAGAATGGATGAACTGCTTTTGGTTTGTAAAGTGCCATGTTTATTGAATTTGTTGAAGTAGTTGACTATGGAGTGGGAACAAAAGAATCCCCCCATAAAAAAGAACACCGTCTCCCCTGCGGTATGTGAATGGTCTGACTGCTACAGTTAGAGGCAGACAGACAGACAGGACAGACAGACAGACAGACAGAACAGACAGACAGAACAGACAGACAGACAGACAGACAGACAGACAGACCACACAGACACACAGACACACAGACACACAGACACACACACACCATGGTCAGTAAAGACTAGATAATGCCCTCACGAAGAGTTCATTTGTTCAGCAGTCACAGATCACTAGGTTCTGATTGGACACAGCTTGTGTCCATGGCACACTGTCTGCTCAGCTCAGCTCGGCTGAAATGTTACTGCATTACTACTAGCTCAATAAAGACAGAGATGGCAGAGACTAGACAGAGAGGTTGTCTGCTCAGCTCAGCTCGTTGAAATGTTGTTGCATTACTACTAGCTCAATAAAGACAGAGATTCAGAGACTGGGACAGAGAGGTTGTCTGTTTAGCTCAGCTCGGTTGAAATGTTTGTTGCATTACTACTAGCTCAATAAAGACAGAGATGGCAGAGACTGGACAGAGAGGTTGTCTGCTCAGCTCAGCTCGGTTGAAATGTTGTTGCATTACTACTAGCTCAATAAAGACAGAGATGGCAGAGACTGGACAGAGAGGTTGTCTGTTTAGCTCAACTCGGTTGAAATGTTGTTGCATTACTAACTAGCTCAATAAAGACAGAGATGGCAGAGACTGGACAGAGAGGTTGTCTGGCTCAGCTCAGCTCGGTTGAAATGTTGTTGCATTACTACTAGCTCAATAAAGACAGAGATGGCAGAGACTGGACAGAGAGGTTGTCTGCTCAGCTTTGACGAAGACTCTACCAGTATGGTTGAAATTAAGGCGACATGGTCAAACATCATATCACAATATTTTTCACATTTTTCACAGTATGGTTGTGTTTGATCGTTTTTTTCTGTTTCTGAGCAAGGAACGTTCTAGTGTAGTCCAGTTTATAGAACGTTTCATTTCATTTAGCACTGTAACAACATATTGTTAAAGACGATATTGTAAAAATCCGTACCAGTATGTGGCTCCATACCAGTATACCGGTATTGATGATGCTGAATATCGCCCAGCCCTAGTTGGGAGATATTACTCCTACTAGCTCAATAAAGGTAGAGAGTGGATGGCAGACTGACAGAGGGATTGGCTCAGCTTGGACCAATGTCCAAGCTGTATTTCTTGTGTACTCTGTCCGAATCAGTGTGTTGCTTGAGACCAACACATTTATTCCAGGAGCCTTCTATTGTCAGGGGAGCAGTTTGGTGAAGGGGGGGGGCAGCCTCTCTGTTTTATTGACCTGAGCTTCTCTTCAGAGCACAGACACAACAACAGAGTCAGTCACAGTCCCTGTACTACAGGCACATAACCGTCTGGTAGCCAACGGTTCCATTCTACTGGTCACTGTCTGTCACACCCTGATCAGTTTCACCTGTTCTTGTTATTGTCTCCACCCCCTCCAGGTGTCGCTTGTTATCCCCGGTGTGTATATCCCTGTGTTTCCTGTCTCTCTGTGCCAGTTTGTCTTGTATGTTCAAGTCAACCAGTTTGTGCTCCTGCCTTTTCTATTCTCTTTTAATAGTCCGCCCGGTTTTGACCCTTGCCTGTTTTCTGGACTCTGTACCCGCCTGCCTGACCATTCTGCCTGCCTGCCACACTGTACCACCCGGACTCTGAACTGGTTTTGACCTTTTGCCTGTCCACGCCCATTCTCTTGCCTACCCCTTTTGGATGTAATAAATATCAAAGACTCAAACCATCTGCCTCCCGTGTCTGCATCTGGGTCTGGCCTTGTGCCCCTCATACTATCTGAGTTAAATATACTGTATCTCTGTTTATAAGAACCACAGGATACTGATACGAATCAATTGCTTCTTGTGATCAGAAACATTTCCACTGTACTGTATTGCACTCGGCTTTAAACCTTCAATCACATCAACCACCAATAATAATCGAACGGTCCGTGACAGACGTGATTACAATTAGACGCGTGCTACTAATACCGTGGAAAGAGATGGGAATCTGTCTCCATAGGAATAGAATGAATTCCTTCTCTGTTTTCCCTTTCGGGTGAATGTGTCGATGCTGCCGAGGGATTTTAGTGTGGTGGTTTGATATTAGAGCCACATATGAGATTATGGAGCTCACCTCCGGCGATATCAGATATATAACCTAACCTCTCCAGTCATCTGGAACATGGACGGATACTTACTTGGCAAAACTGATCAGTGGTTTTACCGCAGGCTTTTGAAGTAGTTTTTGGCTTCCAACCAGAGTGAGTGACGTCGACAAAACGGACAAGATATGCAGTGGAAATACCTAAATGGGTGTGCACGTTTAACCATTCATTCGAAAATATAGTACTGCGTGGTTTGGCGTTCGGGCTCTGCTCCTTCCGGGTAGCTTACTGCCAGAGCCCAGCGTCATATGAAGATGAGAATATAACTGCAGTTAGTGAGCGCGATGTGCTCTACCAAATCCCCTGAAGGGAGAAACCCAGACAGGGGGGGGGGGGGGGGGGGGGGGGTATCAGAAACAGCTGGCGCAGAGAGTGGTCGCTAGTTACAGCAACACGGCAGCAAGAGGCACCCGGCGCAGGCAAGCACGTGACATCCGGCGTGGAGGAAGCGTGTGTAGAACTGGCAGACTGAATGGACCGCGTGTAATTAGAGTGTGAACCCAATTGGTGTAATACCAGCTGACGTCGTCAGCCACACTAGGGGTTTCCCCTTCTGAACGGACTACGCTTCATTTGTGAAGGCAATGTGGCAATGGGAGGTTGCATACAGTACTCTAAGTACTTCTATGTCTGTTCATATATCTGTGGTTCAGATATTTATTTCAACGAGAGACACATTGGTATCTATTTACCCACCGGTGTGTGTTTCTCTGTGTGTGTGTGTGTGTGTGTGTGTGTGTGTGTGTGTGTGTGTGTGTGTGTGTGTGTGTGTGTGTGTGTGTGTGTGTGAGAGAGACAGCCGTATTGTAGCTCCACCCCACCCTGGAATGCCACCTCGAATTAGACGCGAGAAAGACGGGAGCCATCGGATGAATTAACAACAGTCGCTCCTCTACTATGCTCTCTCCTCATCCCTCACTGCTCTCTCCTCATCCCTCGCTCCGCGCGGGCTTACGCATCCCTGTTTCCGTCCAATCAGAGCGCCGGAAGAGGAGAGAGGGATGTGAGGAGGGGGAGTAGAGGACCAGCAGCCTCTGGGGCTGGCGGCCAACTGCTCATATCACAGCTGGGAGGGGATGGGGGAAAGGGAGGAGGGGAGAGAGGGATGGAAGTGGAGGCTGTAATCCAGTGAGACACGCAGAGGAGAGGCAGTGTGAGGGCAACGCCTCACAGCACCGTGAATCTCTCTCTCGCTCTCTCTCTCTATCGCTCTATCACTCTCTCGCTCTCTTTCACTTTACCGCAACCCTTTCTTGCTCTACTGCTCTCTTTCTCTCTCTCTCTCTTTCTCTCGCTCTCTCGCTCACTCACTCGACCGGCAAAAAACCCAAAGGGCTCTCCTCTCGTCTCTCATTCAGTCCTCTCAGACTCTGAGGGCTGCTCTATCGTTTCTCATTCCCTTTTTTCTCTCTTCCTATTTTATTTCCTCTCCTTTTTTTCTCCCCCACCTCATCTAAAATAGCTGCTGTGGCAAAGGATGCGTTGGTGAAAAAGGACCCAAAAGAGTTGTTTCGTTTGCGTCCTTCTCTTTCCTCAAGGCGGTGTCATTGGAAGCATCTTTGTTCTTTCCTTTGTATTTATTTATTCTCCTTGTACAACGGCTGTATATTGCTGTGTTGCTACTGGGGAAATAGGTTAGTGTGTCTGTGAGGAGCCAGCAGAGGTGATCGAGTGAAGAGAGGAGAGGAAAGGGGGGATTGTGTATTTCGCAGAGAGGGGGAAGCCCGGCTGTGTCTCTCCGTTGCTGTGACTGTGAATCCACGGCAACCCCATTAGGTACGGAGACGGAGAGAGGGAATTACTGGGATGCCAGCGCTAACCTTTGAGCTCTATCGTTAACTCACGCCACAGCCTGGACGGACAGACCAGGGGAAAGGAAAGGGAAATCAGAAGAGACACGGAGAAACTAGATAAATCCTTGAATCTTTCCTGTAGCTGGGCTTGTGCTGTGCGTCGGATGTGAGGTAGCTAGCACCATGGATATAAACGTGCAGTCTCACCGGTTCTACTTCCCTCAGATCTACTGTACTGAGGCTGTGCCTGCTGGTGCCCAGGTCCAGGTCACAGCGCAGGAGTTTAAAGTCAGGTAGGCTACTGGGTACCACTACAGGTTACTGTGATGCTACACTAAACTGGGTTGGATAGGTTACCACTGGGGAGACAGTGATACTGTAATGCTATGTGCAGTAGTGAGGACCACAGCCAATTTGCAATGAGCAATAGTGACAGAGCAGCATACAGTAGCACAGTCAAGCTGGTATCTACTTCACTATTGGCTGCATCTCAAATGACATCATTCATAATCACATTGCCTATGCAGTAGAGATTTGCAGCTACCAATAGTCGAGCCCTGTGTCTATTAGAGAGCAGGGTCCTTGATGGGATTGCAAATGGATGTAGAAATAGAAATCCAATGTACAGAATGAATGTACATGTCTATCCGGTGGAATGGACCGCCATGTCAGTTCTGTTCCAGTACATTGTGTTTCTATGTGCCAGCTGTGAATGGTTGTCCTTGCAGAGGGGCTGGGGTTAGAATGTTAATGTGTAAGCTGTGCAGTCAATTTCTAGGTCCTGATAGGGGATGAGGAAGGAGGAGAGAAGAGAGGAGAGAAGAGAGGAGGAGGCATTGATGCCCTGTGAAGAAGCTTGCCAAGACTGCTGGGGTGATGACAGTGGTGCTGTTGTGTTGTGTTTGTCTCTGAGGGCTGCAGCCGTGTGTGTGTGTGTGTGTTGTGGCTGTAGCTTGTTTGTGGCAGAGACCGGGGCTCTTTGTTCCTTCCGTCTGCCCTCCCCTTTCTCTCTGCCCGCTGCTCTTCCTCTTCTTCTCTTCTCCTCGTAAACGCTTGCAGCTCGCATGGTGCGTCGGCGCATCCTTCCCTGATATTGCCCCTGTCGTCATGGTTGCAGAATGCTCTGAGACACACGCTCGATGTTTTGTGCAGTGTTTTTTTTGTCTTCGGCACTATCTTTATCATGTTTACGCCTGTCTGTTGCATCCACCCAAACACTCTTCCTCTTTATCGTTGCAATCAGTGGTTTATCATTGTGTCAGCCATCCCTCCATCCATCCATGGTTTCAGGTTTCACCCAGTAGTAGTCTGGTGTATGATCACTGGTCAGATTTCTCCTCTCTAACTGATGATTAGATCAGCTTTAACAGACTCGCTGAGTTTTCCTCTGGTAAGCAGCTTTTAACACAGCCGGGCCAGGAGGGTATGTTTTTACAAGGGATGTGACAAATGGACAATTCATCTCACTGTTTAAACGGACATTTATTTGATCGGTGATCCAAAACATATTTGAAGGAAAAATATATACAATTCCACGTCAATTCATAATGCGGAATAATGGTCCTGTTGCGCGTGTATGGCCGGTAGAGCCAGACAATGAGGTTATATCTACCGCAACCCTTTACAGACATCGAACGCAGCAACAGTAACGTGTGGATAGTTGATCACTTTTCAGACAATTCAAAAAAGTGCTGAGTCAGAAGACTGTACCCTTTCAGACAGTCATATTCTGTTCTGGCATATGATGTGCTATTGTTTCCCTGACGACAATAAACGTTGCTGATTGATGTGCTGCTGTGTTGTTTAAGCTGGMTTTTTTTATGGTAGGGTAAATAGATGCGTTTTCTTGCAACAAAATGTCTTGCTAAATCGCGTTATTTAACGTACTAGTTTAGGAAAGAGMGGTCTGCGCACAGGSAGCAGGAAGGCTAAAATGTAGAGTTCTGTTCTCCTAGTGATGGAAGCTAGTCCCGCTTCAGAAAATACATTACTTTACAGACAAGTGAACTGCCGTTCAAGTCTCCAGAGAAGGTTAATTGTCGTCGTTTAAAAAGCCGTAGTGTAGTCTACCCTAACAGACAAACAAACATGCCATAGCCGAGGCGCTTTCATGGGGCCTGAAAAGGGTAATCGATACAGGCGATACCGGTAACCTACTGTAATTTCATATTATGAGACAAAAACCTACCCCGTGCTCGCAAGACCGCTCCCATGAATAGCCTAAAATAGGATATTCTACACACAACAGATTGAAGACTGAACACACACTTTTGTGTCAGCAGAGAGAAAGTGCAGGCAGGCCAGGGCGAGGTAGGGGCATATGTCTTGGTGATCTGCATCTCGCAATGTCTTAATTGTCTTGCAAATTCACCAAAGTAGCCGAAAGTTTGCCTCTTCCTCGCTGGTTTTATTTTAAATTACACAACTTCCCCCAGGCTTTTAGAGCCATATAGTCAGGCTATAACATGGAAGATAATGGTTTATGATAACTGCACTGGGATTTTTATTATGTGGGGGGGGTATTGTGTTTCGGGTTAGGGATTTTTCTTAACCTTAAGGATCCTAACTTAGTTTAAACATTTTAACGTTTGTAGCTATGGTAAGTTACAGCTAAGGCAGGACTAGGTAGCATATGGTAAATTACAGCCTCAGCGAGGAGTGCTTATGTAAGCCTATGGAAATTACACGTAAGGCAGTAGGGCTATAGTAGCTATGGTAATTACGCTAGCAGGAGGGCTATTAGCTATGAGTAAGTTTACAGCTAAGGCAGAGGGCTATTAAGCTACTGGTTAAATTACAGCTAAGGCAGGAGGGGCTATGTAGCTATGGTAAATGTACAGCTAAGGCAGCGAGGGCTATGTAGCTATTGGTAAATTACAGCTAAGGCAGGACTATTTAGCTATGGTAAATTACAGCTAGGCAGGCAAGGCTATGTAGCTATGGTAAGTTCAGCTAAGCAGGAGGCTATGTAGCTATGATAATTACAGCTAAGGCAGGAGGGCTATGTAGCTATGGTAAATTACAAGCTAAGCTGGCAGGTATCGGGCTGTGTAGCTATGGTAATTACGCTAAGGCAGGAGGGCTGGTAGCTATGGTAAGTTACAGCTAAGCAGAGGAGGGCTATGTAGCCTATGGTAATACAGCTAAAGGCAGAGGGCCTAATGTAGCTATGGTAAGTTACAGCTAAGGCAGGAGGGCTATGTAGCTATGGTAATTACAGCTAAGGCAGAGGGCTATGTAGCTATGGTAAGTTACACTAAGAGCGGAGGCTATGTAGCTATCGGTAAATTACAGCTAGAGAGGGCTGTGTGTATGTAATATTACAGCTAAGCAGAGGCTGGTAGCTATGGTAATTACAGCTAAGGCAGGAGGCTATGTAGCTATGGTAAGTTACTAAGCTAAGCAGGAGGCTAATTGTAGCTATGGTAATTACAGCTAATGTCAGGAGGCTATGATAGCTATGGTAAATACAGCTAAGGGCAGGATGGCTGTGTCAGCTAATGTAAGTTACAGCTAAGGCAGGAGGGCTATGTAGCTATGGTAAGTTACAGTGAGGGCTACAGTAAGTTACAGATACAGGGGTTAGAGCAGTGGTTGTACAGAGAACCCCCACCACAAATGTTCCACTGCTTAAGTACTGGCATTCCTTACAATACCACCTCTAATACATGAACCCTGGTGCGGTACAATTGTGAGAAGCAGCACCTTTAAGCGCTTGGCTAGAAGGCTAGAGGGATTTTAGTACATCTACGGGTTATCCAGACACAGTTCGGTCTCGTATTACTGTAAAAGGCACGAAGGAAAAGTCAGCATACGATGTGGTTTTCCTCTGACTGCTGTCCAGCATGGGTCTCTGCGGTCGGAGGGATAATTGTTTCACTCCTGTTTGATTTGGACGAGGCCCTGGCAGTCAGTCACTGCTTCAGCCAGGATACTGTTAGCACAGTGATGGGGAGAATGAGGGAGAAAGAAAGAGAGAGACAAATAGGGAAGAAGCGGAGAAGGCTAGAGAGCGAACAGAGAGAGACTTATAAGAGGCGGAGGGATACGGCGAGAAGGGAGAGAGAAAGAGAGTCTGTCTCACACGTTCCCCCAGTTGTCTGCGTGGTGTTTGCCGCTTGCTGGCTGGCACATCCTCTCATCTCCAACACATTGGAAAAACAGCCCCGAAATCACCATCGCGCTGTGAAAAGATGAAAAGGTCTTTCAAGTCTGCTTTATTTTCACAAAACAATTTCAACCCCTTTAGCTATATGAATGTTTCCTAAATCTGGTCTTATGCAAGACTGTCACTAACTGAACCACTAGTGTTCATGTATGAGGCTGGAGGTGAATGAATGGAAATGAACCAGTCTGTTGTATTGTCCTTCCTTGTTTACGGATGCATACTGTAGGCTCATTGTGATTTCCCTTGCACTTTGTCAGCGGTATGTGTGTGTGTGTGTGTGTGCATGGTGTGTATCCCTCCTCTTCGCTCCGTGATTCTGTGTGTGTGTGTGTGTGTGTGTTGGAGTAGAGCAGGGTGTCAGCTGACTCCCACTAAGCAGGAAATGGACAAGGCTTTCTACAGCTGGATCAATACCCAGGTTATTAGTACAGAGAGAGAGAGAGAGAGATGGAATGAGAGACAATTAGAGATAAAGGGACAGATAGAAAATAGGAAAGAGGAAATCTGAGAGGAATTCAAATGGGAAAATGCATGCTGGGAAAAAACAGCAAGGAAATCAGAGGGGGGTAGAGGGAATGGGAGAGAGAGAGAGAGAGAGCGGGAGGTGAGAGTGGGAAGGAGGTAAATAAGAAGCCAGAGGAGAGTGGGGGATGGTGAGAAAAGCAGGGGTAAGCAAAAGAGAGGATGGAGGAAGGGAGGAGAGACAGAAATACAAAGAGAAAGGGAGTGATGGTTGTAGAGCGAGAGAGTCAGAGACCGATAGATGGTGTGATAGAAAAAATATGACTTTAAAGGTGGTCAAGGAGTAGTACACGCCTTAGAAAAGCCTTTGTAAAGAATTCTGGGGGTTTTGCGCCTGCCTGGCGTCCATGGTGACGGAGGCTGTGCATCCCAGAATAATGCCAGGTAACCATGACAACCACCATTGGCCAACACCACAGGAGCCAACACCACAGGAGCACACACACAGCCAAGAGAGCAAATCTAACCTTACCTTTTCCACACGGTGTGGTGTGTGTGTTGTGGTGTGTGTGTGTGTGTTGTGTGTGTGCTGTGTTGTGTGATGTGTGTGTGGTGTGTTGTGTGTGTGTGTGTGTTTTGTGTGTGTGTGTGTCGTGTGTTGTGTGTGTGTGTGTTGTGTGTGTCTGCTCACAGTGCTCTCCAACAGACAGGGAGAGAGAATGTGAGGAAGGGTCTTTTTCTTCATCAGACCCATTCTTCCTTCTGCTAAAACACTAGGTTGGCCTCTTTCCATCTGCTATATTGATCTTCCTCCTGTCTGCCTTTCATCTTTGTTCTCTCTTACGTTCCTCTCTCTCTCTCTTTCTACTCGTCGTTCTCGTCTCTCTTGTCTCTCTCTCTAACCACTCCATCTGTTCTTCTTCTCTTCTCTCTCTTCTCGCTTCTGCCACATCTCTCATCTGCTCTCATGCCAAGTCTCTCTCTTCTCGTCTCTCTCTCTTCTCTGACACACTCATTCTGTCTCTCTCTGCTGCTCTCTCTCTCTCTGTCTCTCATCCGCTCTTGTCTCTCTGACCCACACCTCTCTCTCTCCCTCTCCTCTCGACCACACTCTCTCTCTCTCTCTCTCTCTCTCTCGACCACCTTCTCTCTTGTCTTCTCTCTCCTCTCTCTCTCTCTGACTTCTCTTTCTCTCTCTTAGTCTCTCTGGACCCACAATCTCCTCTCTTT